>NW_003852471.1:99162-202401 GCF_000181295.1 Otolemur garnettii | reverse complement strand
TGCCACCCAGAGTGATATTTCTGTGCATATTCCCCCAGCCAGAGGTGGCTGAAGTCCACTTTCCCCCTTCTCAGCATGAGTAACCTGCAAAGAGATGTCTCTAGTCCGCCACTGTGCTCTGCCTCATGAAAGTGGGAGCTTCTTATAGCAGTTAACATTTACATAGTCAGTCAGCAGCAGTCTGATACTAAATAAAAGAATTTTATTTCAAATTTAAAAAATAATATGTAGTGAATGAAATAGAACCCATGCTCCTTTAATAAATTACCCATGTGCCATATCCTTTGTAACAGTCAGTTAATCCATGGGTCACACAAACATGGATCATGGTAGGGATAGAGATTACTGTGATTTTTCAGTTGTAAAATTTAGAATATGTATTTATTTTTTCCCCTATCCTGAATTGATAATGCTTTTAATTTGTTTCTTTATAAGCTTAAGAGTTGTGATTAGGCTGTATGGCCATCTAGTAGAAAAAGTTATTCTCTATTTTCTGGGGAAATTTTCCAAAGAAAGAAGTAGACATTTGATTTTTATTATAAACATAAGAAATCTTAAGAATAATGCAGATGCCTTAATTAGTAATGTGAGGAAAAGTTGGGGAAACTAATAGTTCTTTGTATCTCTGCTCGTCTTTTCTTATTATGTGATAAAATCAAGGAGATGACCATTGTTTCTTCCTCTTACACTACCATGTTGCTGCCCTGATCTCCATCCATCCACTAAGTGACTTTCACCCCCTACAAGGACGGCAGATGCAGCTGGAGAAAGAGGAAATAAGTTGAGTTCTAAAGAAATGTGTTAAAACTCATATGAGCCAGCCGTTCTGAAAGCCACGTTTATAAGAGCCAAACTTTTTGGGAACCGAAAGGAATTTTGTGCTACAAAAGGCTAAGCCTCTGGAGACTGCTGAACATAAAGTCTTAAGGACGAAATTAGGGAAAGAAATGCAGGCTCAGAGCAGAGTATTTTCCCACAAAAAGGAAGCTAAGGCTTTATAAGTGAGGAGGGAAGAGGATTGGCAGAGAAGAGGCTAAAGTTTAGAAGCTGATGGCAATTGAGTTGAAATGTTGGGTCCTACCCTCTCCCTTTAAACTGATGGTGTAACAGAAGTAAAGGTCTGAGAAAGGGCAAGGAAATGTTTTACAACCTGTTTCCTTAACCCCTCCCTCTTTTGGAAAATTAAAACCGGTACTTCTGCCTGAGGCCAGTAGTCAAAGAAAAATATTCTTTGCTGTTTGTTTTCTAGTATCTGAAACCACAGATGATGGCTCAAAAGAATTGTCTGAACAAAGGTCACAAGGGTCACAAGATTGTTGTCACCCAGAGATAAGGTGCACTGAAACCACCAGTTACGGTTGAGCAATAGTCCAAAGTCATGACCTGTGACACTGGTCACGTAGACTCAAGCTCAACTCCTCCAATTCTCCCCCTTTCAAAAGCTCTGTTTTTCTGCTTAAAGGCAAGATGTCAGTCTTTGATACATCAGTCTCCTCATTTGCCAGCAATTTAATAAACTTCTCTTTCCTTTTCCTCAAATGCCTCGTTCTTGCTCTTCATTCTCACTGATTCAGCCGTGGGGCAAGCACTGAACTTTCAGTAACAATGAAGCAAAATATAAAGCCCAGACAGGTGTAGCAGTGGTCCTCAAACAAAGGAGACATGTTTTCTATGAAGCCTGAGGGTGTGTAAGCCTTGAAGATGATTCTGCCGAGCATACATGTACCCAACCAAAGTTATCATTTTCTAGCTATTTGAGGAGTACAATCCGAAATGTTTAACCAGAAGTGGTCACAGACACCCTATCCCAAGTACCCCATGACTTTGGATTAGCACAGAAGAGTAGTAGAAAGTTTTCTGTGTCTTTGAGAGAAGGAGAGCTAACTGGGAAATTGGGTAGACTTTGCAGGTGGGATAAGCAGATTGCAGAGTGACAGTAGTGGGGGGTGGGGTACTATGGCAATGGGCATGAGTGGGCCAGAGTCTGGTGAATAAACAAAGACCTCCATAGCACCAAGAGAAAGTTAGGAAATGAAGCCTCTGCCCTTCAGCATACAGCAATGGAAACAGAATCCCCTCTCCCAAAATAATACTGTAATCTCCCGTGATCTGGCACCCATGGGGATTAATAGATTCCAGATAAATGTAGCTTCTAATTGCTTGAAAGTTACTATTAAAATAGTCGTAACTAATTCTGTACCCTGTAGCATCCCATACCACAAACTCTGTGTTGATTTGATATTAATGTTGAAATATCCTAATTAAAAGAAAATTAAGACAAAGACAAACTTCACTTACTATAAGACAGCTCTCTTGTATCTCATAAAGCAGCTTTGTAAATGTAGTGTACAATTTTAGTTAAATGGCAGTCAATACACATTTCAATTTCACTACTGTACTTTTTTTTAACTTCAAGTAACACAGAAAAGAAAGCAGAGAGTAAGGTTACTGGTTATGGAGAAATTATAACATGTTCATTTTCCTACCCCTGACTGTGATTGAAAGGTCAAACTCTCTACTTGTGTGATTCGGTCAGAAAATCAAAGATTCCTCACACCATGTATTCCTGAAACACGGTTGGCAGTTTAGTTAGCGCAAACTCACCTTTGGAAGTGAAAGATGCCCTGGGCAAAGACACGAGGAACAGAATTTGATTTTTATGTTACAATGTGGAATCTGAATGTTAGATACAAAACCTCTTTTAAGGCAAGTCACCCAAACCTGGCTGTAACATCTCTTATGACTATAGTCAAAGCAGACTATAGAGAGTTGCTGAGTCATCGGCCCAAAATAACTCCTGACTTAAAAAAATAAAGGAAAAAAATGCAAATGATCTTACTCTTTCTGCAAAGTCTAGCCCAGGCTAAACATCCTGGGATTTGGGTAAGGTAGAGAAGGGTTTGGGATCCAGCAATGGGAGGAAACAGCCTCTTGCACAAATACATGTGTAGTGACTTCCAGTGGGAGGAGGTAAGAAATCTTTTAATTATTGGCAAAATTTTAGTTTTGGATGATAACTGGGGGATGTTTTGGAGAAATGGATTCTGCACCAAGGCAACTGTTTTCAAACTCTAAGAGAGTTTATAATGGATTAAAGTAAATATTATTTAAAGAGTGATATGGGGAGAAAGGAATAGAACAAATGTGTGCATAAAATTTATCAAGAGAAGAATAAAAGTGAAGATATAGCAGAGCAGGGAGTCTTAACAATTAATCTGCATTCAGAAGATATGAAGGATTTTTAGGTTTTTTAGTCAAAAACCCTTTAGTTATTTACATATAATGTTTTAAAGTAGTAATTTATATTTTAACTAAAATGGCCTATGATTTTATAAAACTGGATCATATTTTATAGTTATCCTTGTGGGAAATCATGTAACATTTCCCAAGAACAATTCTTTCAGCTCTGCCTTTAACTTGGCTTTGAATGTGTCCATTAGCTCTCAGAACTCCACTTGTGATGTATATAATAGCATTGCCTCATTGGGTTGTAAGCAGTCTGTCGTTAGATGTGAATGAATGAGAACAGAATATGGACTAGACAAGCCATTCTTTTTATACCTATTCTCTTCATAGGCCAAGGCACCACCATCCTCTGAGTTTGTTCCCCTAGAGGGCACAAGCTACTTTTAGCAACTCAGCTTTCTGAGTTGAGCAGAGGTAGTTATGAGTAACCTAGAGATTGTAGTTTGGGTAGGAGAAAATAACCATAATGAAGTTTTCTATGACATGTCCAGTATGTGAGACTCATTTTCTCACTGAATCATCACAATCAAAGGTGCATTATGTTCTCCATTTAATATTGAAGGCTATGAGTCTGAGATTTAATCACTTTAATCCAATCATTCATGGATGTGTAGGTGTATCTGAGGGAGGCAGGGTTTGGAGTTCATGCCCTCTGACCCTACTGTAGGATGCCCTCTCACCTTTTCCAGTACTCTGCTATGATGCGTACATAGGCGACACTGGATTGCTCTCTAACTCAACCAAGAGCCTGTCTTCTGGTTTGTGACACTTGCTAGGTTCCTCTGACTCCCAGTTGTCCTACATGGTGCCTTGGCTCCTCCCATCTTGAACCTGTGCCACGTCTGTGGCTCACTTAAAGCCATTTTCTTGATACGGTGCTTTATTCTGGCTTTACGTAATGAGATAGTAATTATATGTGATACATAAACTAAGAAAACAAAATATATCATTCTTTATTTTCACAAGAAGGTATATATGTGCCCAGGATAAATTACGAATCCTGAGACAGTTTCTTATTCTCACATAGTATCTGTGCTGCTTCCTCCACCAGCCTGTTTTTAAAAGAATGAAAATTAATTTTAGTATCAGAGTAAGGTATTTTCAAGGAAGGAAAATCCACTGTTAAAATGTCATGTAATTCAAATTTTATTTGAATTTCATTTTGAATAACATTGCTTGTAGCGTCACTTCATCTAGTAGCATAGGCAGTAGAAATGTACTTACATATCCACATTTAAAAATATTCTTCATCAATTTCATGCCTAATCAAGGGTGCCATCAGTTGAGACAACTTTAACTATTGAGACTCTAAGATATGTATCAAAATGACCTATTCAGTTGTTCTGAGTAAACAAGTCCAGGAAATTTAGGGTCATGAGAAAGTCATTAGTGATGACCTTAAAGAGTTAATGTACCAAAGAAAATAGGGCAGAAAGATATTGGCAATAACAGGTCATTACTCACACCATTTTGGGGTAAAAAGTAAATATTCAATGGCAAAGCAGAAAGCTTTACTGGTGCCATTCCTTATTAATGTAGTCAGCATGGCTGACATGGTGCTGAAGATTTCCCAGCCATCTGAGTCTCTGTGGGACTGTGCATGTTCTGTGTGGAGTCATCAGCACCCTGACCTTTGGAATTACATAAGGATAAAACTGAGAACCCTATTTTCTTTTACTATTTTCCATTAAATGCAACTGCTGGACAGGAAATCTTGAAATGAATTTGACTGAGCTTTGGCTATTAACAACAGAGTTCTAAAGAATGATGAAAAGGAAAAATGACTCAAGAGACTTAAAACATATTATCAGTTCTTATGGCAGCAGCAGTGGAAAGGAATTTTTCAGTAAGAGTTAGATTTGTATCTAATAAGACATCTAAATGCTAACTGGCTATACATTCTAGGCTGTAGGGAAAATAAAATAAGAAAATAACTCCTGTCTATAATCTCATCCCATCTTTCTTTTCCCTTTAGGTCAGAGTTTTGAACTCTAATAATGCCAGTGCCGTTCTCTGGAAAATATACCCATAAGTATCTTGTACAAAGTGGCTAAAGTAAGAAAGGGAAAGGTAGAGGGAGTGAACCCATGAGTCAGTTACCTCTCAAACCCACACGCAGTGATACACTTGGCCGGCTGCCAGAGTTCACACTCTCACTGTGGTTCTCCTTCATTTATTAACTTGGCAGCATATTTACCTTTAACTTAATGTGCCTTACTGTCCTCATCTATAAAAAGAAGATAAAAATACCTATGTCATGAATTTTCTGGGAGGCTAAAATGATTTAATATACGTGGATCTATTAGAACCATAATATAGTGCAAATATTAAGTACTCCATAAATGTTAGTTGATATTTCATGTATATAATTTTAAACAGTGCAAATGGCAATTTGAATAGAATATCAGTGGCCATTTGAAAAGAAATGAGGTTTGTTTTGTTTTGTTTTCAATAATGGTCCAAATAGGGCAATGTTTGTAGATCAGTGGGTAGGGTATCAGCCAGGCTGGTGGGTTTGAACCCAGACCAGGCCACTAAACAGCAATGACAACTGCAACCAAAAAAAAAAAAAAATAGCTGAGCATTGTGGTGGGCACCTGTAGTCCTAGCTACTTGGGAGGCTGAGGCAAGAGAATCGCTTAAGCTCAAGAGTTTGAGGTTGCCATGAGCTGTGACAAGACAGTACTCTACAGAGGACAACATAGTGAGACTCTCTCTCAAAAAAAAAAATTATGTTTCAAACAGACTTCAGGTGCATGAAGATTGAAATTAATGTAAGTACAAGCCCCAGTTATGCTTCCAGCCTACCTGAAGTCATAAAATCTACAAGTGGGAGGAAATTTAAAAGTCGTCCAGGTTAACCTAATATTTGCACTCTCTTTATAGTACCTCTAGCAACACAGGACATAGCCAATGATGGGCCACACATTACTTTTCAATATAGCTTATAAAATGTTCAGACAGACAGAGGAATATAATCTTTGTTACTGTCTGGAGCTGAACATCACCTCAGTCCCCTTCTACCCACGGGATAAGTCCTGCCCTAGAAGGCAACACAGACTAAATATAATGCTTTACAAAATCTTGCAAATATTTTTAAATATTGTATTATCTTAGTTCAGGCTGCTATCACAAAGTAATGTAGACTGGATAAATTATAAATAAGAGAATTTTATTTCTTATACTCCTGGAGACTGGAAAGTCCAAGGTCAAGGTACTGACAGAGACAGTGTCTGGTATGGGCTTGCTTTTGGCTTCGGAGATGTTCATTTTCTTTCCATATCTTCATATGATGCAAAGAATGAGAGAGCTACCCGGGACCTCTTTTATAAAGACACTATTTCCATTTACGGGGATTCCACCCATATAACTGCATCATCTCCTAAAGGAGCCACACCCTAACATCACATTAGAGTTTAGCTTTCAACATTTGAATTTTGAGAGGATATAAACATGTTTATAACAACAGCATCCACACTTGCCTTTCTCTCCAATATGTTGGGCTGAGTTCCTCTTTCTTTGAAGGTATATTCTTTTAGGTGTTGCTTATGTAAGAGCAAGTTAGGACCCCAGAAAGACCCTGGTCTTTGGAATCAGACTGAGTAGACATCAATTTTCCATGTGCTTAACTTGGACGGTTGATTAGATCCCTCTGACACCTTACTGCTTAATCCAGAGATAGGCATGGTTATACCTTAAAGGCTGTTTTAGAGATTAAATGTGTGGCTATATTTCCACCACTAGCCACAATATAGACACTCAACAACGAGTGACTATTCTGATAAGTCCTGTGTTGTACAGATGTTTGTTCTGCTATTCTGGGCCTTCTTTGATACAAGTGTTTAGTTCATCAACATGTGAAAAAGAGTAAAGGGATTACTTTCATTTTTCTGGGCTATTCCTAGATGTTATCTAATCTTACATCTCATAAAAACATCTGAAATCTTTTATGAGTAATAAATGTAATGAAATTTACAGAATGCTTATGATGTGCCTGTCATTCACTATTCCAAGAGCGTCAGGTTCATCATATAAAACAGCCTCCTTTAAAACAGCATTATAAGGCAAGATGCCATTACTTTTGGGGATGAGAATATGGCTTAAGTTTACACGTTCTCCAAGGGTTGCTCAGTTTCCTTAGATTGAATGTTCTTCTCATGGTGAATGGCAGGAGCACGTGGGCCAGACTTAACCGGGGTGCACAGTTTAGTCTCTGCTGTTGTCATGAGAACTATTCATTTATATTCAAGGCTTTGTTATTCCAAACCATTTTAATGGCCTTGTTCAATATTTACAGGTGGGAGCAGAAACTCTGCCCACAGTGGGAGGCACTGCAAAGGCACCTGACCAAAGTAACAAGTGCATAATTTGATGATGGGATGGAAGTGAAGACACTGGGATAATAGCCCAGTGTACAATATACTTTTGGTTATTTAAAATTAAGTTCTTATCTTTTAGAGATAAATATCAATACTTGCAGATCAAGTGATATGATGTCTGGGATTTACTTCAAAATAGCACAGAAGAGGGTCCAGACAAAATAAAATTTCCAAGGGTTGATAAATATTAAGCTATGTGATGGCAACATCGAAGGGTTCACTTCACTCTTCTGTTTATTTGTTGTAAGTTTCTTTTTTGTCTCATAATAAATAATTAAAATGTTGAGATCACTGCAAATAATACTCTTTTATCATTATAGGCCATAGAATTGTGAGCAAATATTTGCTAAGCATACTTACATATTTGTATAGTTTTAAATAGCATTTAAGGAAGAGGGATTTCTTAAATGTGAGGTCATTTCTGAACTGTGAAAGGTCAGATTAAAAAACCAGGCACTTTTGCTCTTTCTGAGAAACTGTTGTGTTATACATGCTAAAAATGTAAATGGCTAATGTTTCCCAACAAAGCCAACTACGAATCTAGAGATGAGTCAGTGACTTGAAAAAATGAATGACCTCTGTTTATTCAGGAGATCGGTGTTAGTAAGTGCACTATACTCTGTGTAATCCAATTACTGCCTCATTTACAAACTCCTTTAATTCTGTTTCCAACATCATTTTATCACTTCACATTTCCATTTTATATGATGCCATCGACATTATTTAGTCCTTCATTTCATTTACGTTGATTTGAAAATACTCGCATTTACCAGTTATAATGTACTTTAAGTTCACACAATTCCTTTAGCTATTAATATGCACCATTCAAGATTTTTCCACACCCTGTGTACTTCTGTTTGTTTCTTTGACTTTTTGAACATGTTTATTTCTTTTTCTTCATAGGATGCCAGCTCTTAGCAGGGTTCCCCAGCCATGGAGAGATACACAATAAATAAATGATCGTGAATGTTTATTTGACAAAAGAATAGATGGGCCTCATAGAGATGATGAGGGGCTGAAGTATAAAATTTTTTGAGGGATCATAAGTTCAATTTTGAAGGCGGGAGTTTATCTTCATGTAGGGATGCTCAGGTGAAACCCCCGTGGGTAGCATGGAAATCAGTTCAAAGTCAGAGATGAGATTAAATCCATGGATGAGAATGAAATTTTCTGAGGGAAAAGAGTGAAGAAGAATGTACATCTGAGAATGCCAGTATTTGAGGGGCGTCTACGGTAAGGAAGACTGTAGCAGGGAAGTCAAAGAAAGAGGGTAGGACAAAAGATTAAAATTAATTATTTAATAAGTCATTAAATTTTTATTTTCTGTCTTTGCTTAGGTCTTCCTAAAAAAAAATAAATCTCCTTTGGGACAAGTTCTAGTTTGGGAACACTTGAATAGTTACATGGTTGGGGCATTGTGAGCTGGACAGCTTTACATGTGTGTGCTGCACTCGTACAAGCAGAGAGAGACTACTGCTCATCTCATCTGAAAACGCATATCGACACAGAATTGCTTCCTTCTTGGATTTGCCTGCACATGCCTACCCTGCGGGCATATGCCTTTCTACTGCCTTTTCTCTTTTGCTTTGCTCCCCCCATGCCAGTGCTCAGGAGGGTTAGTATCACCTGCAAATTATTCCCTAACATAATGAGCCAGAATGGTGATCTCTTCTTTGTGCACTTTTAGCAATCGGGGCACATCTCTATTCTTGCCCTGACTGCTTTATGTATGCCTGTTTACACGATTGCTTCCCATAAGAGACCATGAGCTCACAGAAGGCAGGAAATATTTGTTATTCATAGCTTAATCAACAGAAAAATTTCTGGCAAACAGTTGGCATCCAAAGAATATTCACTTAATAAGTAGATTTGTTATGAAGAAGCAAGCACCACATGGCTATACCTGTTTATGCAACATGATTTTTATTTTTATGCTGAAAATGTTTCAAATCCATGGCACATCTAAAGAGTTTATTATATCCCACTAGTCTCTGGTAGAGACTGAATTTAATGAACAAATGTGACATAAGAACTTAAGGATTCCATGATTAATGTAGTGAGCTTTACATTCTTTAAAAATATACTAAGTACATGTATTTTTCTCTCTATAGAAAGTTCTGTGGTTGCAATGATATTGTATAGTCAGCATGGGACCTCCATGTTGAGATTGGTGACTTTATATAAAAAGGAAGAGAGACCTGAACTTGGATGAACACTCTTGCCCTCTTGGCTGGTGATGCCCTCTGCTATGCTATGATGGAACAGGAGATGATCATGTGATACCAGCACCATGCTCTTGGACTTCTCAGCCTCCAGAATCATGAACTATTCCTCATAAATTTCTCTGTATCCAGTATTCAGTTATAACAACAGAAAATGGACTAAGACAACTGCAAATTTTTATTTGCTTTTCCTCATCCACCAATTTGGGAACACAAATAGAATCATAGAATGCCAATGCTTTTTCTGACTCATGTTCTACCTCCTCAGCATGTATAAAATCCCAGGCAGGTGTGTGTTTGTCTAAGGCCACTGGGATGTATCTTATTAATGCTCACACATACACACATGCTTATGCTTCCTTTTCCTCGTCTGTTCCAAGTTCTTTAACATAACTATTTTCCTGTGTTTGCAGAATGCAAGAGTTATGATTTGACACTTTGGTGGCTACTTCTTTTTTTTTTTTCTTTTTGGCCAGGGCCAGGTTTGAACCCACCACCTCTGGTATATGGGGCTGGTGCCCTACTTCTTTGAGCCACAGTGGCTGCCAGCTACTTCTATTTTGATCTGGCATCACAAAGTGTCATGGGCACTACCATAATTAACAATGAATGTTATATCTACTATTTGAGTTTCAAAACAGCTTCACATTCTGAATACAGGTGTGGGAGAATCATTCTTCTTCATTTTTATGTTGCAGCATTTGGGCATTTGGGGTATTGGGGGGGAATGTTGCTCACAAAGCTATGCTACGTGGCCTCCAACATTTTTCAAAGCTTTGGATGAAAAAACTCTTCTTGAATTAACTAACATTCACTCTTATCTGCAGAACTCAGACATAAATCTTGGGGGCTTGAACCAAAAGAAAAATCCAAAAGACTCACTGTGCTGCACATCAGGGAGGGAAACCTGGGGCCTTCTAGGTTCTTAAATGCAGCCTTTTTGACTGAATTCAAATCTTACAGAAGAAATCCTACTATAGATGTGCCTTGGTTTCTTCATGTGTAACCTTCATAGGGTTTGGTGAGTGCTGAGTGAGTTAAAACATATAAAGTGTTAGGGCAGCAGAACCTGGCACATAATAAATTTTACCTAAGTCCACTCCTATCATTTGTGTTGAAAATTTAGGATGAGATTCATACCCGAATCCTAACAGATCATATTTCTTTTCTACTGGGGCTCTGGCAAATAGAATGTTCCACAGGAGTCCATAGGAAATGGAGCTCAAAACACCTGAAAGTGGGTTTGAATTCAAGGCCAAAGTGGAGTTTTCTCACTAATTTGAACATGTGAATCTAACAACTGGGTTGTCATCTACATTGGTATAAGGACATAAAGAAAGATCTCCTTCACATGATGGTAGGCAGGTCTGAGAAAAAATATTTATATTTCTGTTCATTTTCATGTACATTCACATTTACAAATGTCCATGTATGTAAAAGTAAATAAACAGAAGGTACTAAAAAATGTATACACATTTTAACAAAAGAAAAATATACATTAAATTTGTAATACTCAAGTCACGTTTGACTTCTATAATTACAAGAGGTGCTCAATGTGACTTGGATTCATCTTTTGATATCGGTATATAATGAGCATTATAACTTTAATACCATTTTTTTCTTTCTTATAATGTGTATGCGTTTTTGGCATCCTCTGTATGTCCATTTAATACATCGTATGTCATATATGATGTATAATATTTTACACCTGTGGGTTATTTTATACCCTGACATATTCCATTCTTGTAGTTAATAGCACTTACTTCTAATATTCTGACTGAATATATGATGTGCTGACGACACTTGACAGAAGAGAGGCACTAAAAAGAATTAGGAGGGAATTATGCTGGGCTCAAAGCAATTACACACACACACACACACACACACACACACACGTCATGGGAGCAGCCAAAACACTTGGATTCCTGTGGCTCTTGTGTTGTATCTATTATGGCTTACCCCCATTGCTTTTCTTGCATCCTATAAGAATAGGCAAAAAAAGATTAAATATTTCTTATAGAAAGATGAGAAGTATGTCCATGAGATGGAGAAATTTCTATCCCTTTTGGATTTGAGGTAGGAATTTCTTTTAGAGGCACTTCTACATTTCTTTTCTCCTTCTCCTCCTTCTCTTCCTCCTCCTTCTCCTTTGACAGAGACCCACTGTGTTGCCCCAGGCTAGAGGATCATGGCCGTAACCTGGCTTATAGTAATCTCAAACTCCTAGACATAGGCATTTCTCCTGCCTTATCCTCCTAAGTAGCTGGGACTAAAAGTGCATGCCACTGTGCCTGGCTAATATTTCTAATTTTAGTAGAGACAGGGTCTCAAGTGATCCCCTGAGCTCAGCCTCCCAGAGTGGAAGGATTAGGGGCATGAGCCACCAGTCCTGGCCAGCTCTACATTTCTTGAGGAAAACAAATCCATGGTAACATCACTGGGATAGGCAAATATGTTTGATATAATGGTCTTAAAGTGAGGCAAAATTAATTTTCTTGAGGCAAGAAGTGGAGTGCTGGGCTTAGAGAGAGGTGAAAGCTGTCAAGGCAGGACCACGGACAGTGAATGATGTTTGTCTCCAGCAAAATTATTGCATTTTTCTTAACTGCCTTTTGGTTGGAAACTCACTGCAGAGACTGGAGTTTAAATCAAAACGAGTACAATAGAAAAGAGGGACAGCATGAATAAATGCAAAAACTAGAGATGAAAGATGGGCTAGATGAAGCAAGGCCTTAAGATTTTTAGACACTGTGAGAATTTAAACTAATATAGGATATAGAAGGACATTACCTAGTCAAGCTTACTTACTTTTAAGAGGGAAAATTTTTTCTTTGTGGTAATGGCTTAGTAAGTCTTACTATGCCATATTTCCTACAAATAACATTTCTAAACTCTAGCAACATTAAAATAAAACAAATCAAAACCCACAAATATGTGAAGACTCTGAAGAGTGAAAAAAGATGGCAGACATAGGCTGAGGGCTGATACTCAGAGCATAGATACAGGGGTCTTTGTTGCAGAATAGAATTTGTTACAGCAGTGGAGGGAGATTATGCAAAAAGAATATGTGGGTTCAGATTATGAAATGCTGGATTAATAGTTTAGACATCATTCTGAAGACATTAGGAAACCAATGAAAAGACAAAGTACAAAAACTCAAAATAGTTTCCCTTAAAAAACATACACCAACAAAGGATGTCCACTCTTTATTGCTTATAATTCTTATAAGTACCTAGTACAAAAAGCAAAGGAATAGCTCTTATAATTTAGTGCAGGCCCCTGTAGTCTGCTAAGGATTAAGTTACCACAAGAAAAATTTGAGCAAAAAAAGAATTAAGAAATGTGGTATAAAATGTCTTTACCTTTTAGTTACAAGGGATATGTAAATTTTATGGTTTGACCAAATATATTTCACCCCTATATTTGGTCAAATTTTATGGTTTGACCAAATATATTTCACTGCTATTAGAAAGCGTCCACCCCTGCCAATTCTTATAATGGGGTGGAAAGAGCAAAAATTTAATTTTATCTTTACGAATTAAAATTCATTCATTAAATACAAATTAAAGCTAATTTGTATATTGCTAAGTTTATAGAAGAATATACTTGTCTTAAGACCCTTTACATGACCCTTTCTGATACAGAAATTCAGAAGTTCTGTTTTCAGTTTATTACTAGGCAGTTCTAAAGTTATACATGTATTAAAGATTTAAAAATATTGATAATAAAGGTGAAGCATGACAGAAAATATCTTAAGGCCTTGCACCATGTAAGAAAAGAAATTATTTGTGAGAAATACATCTTTCTAATATTTCAATTGCTCCCAGATATTAACTGGTAATATTTGGAGACATTGGAATATTGATATAATAGAGTATCTCAGAATAAGAAGGACAATGGAATTCCATATCTCTATATTCAAAACCTTTATTTTGTTCTTCACATTATTCAATTCTTACAGCTAATGACATCCAGAAAAGGAACTCAGACATACAGCCAGAAACACGTTTTGTTGCCGATCAGTGAATTATTATGTAATATTTATTTGACTTTAAAAAGCTAATGCAACACCTGTTTTTCTCCTACATTTGTTTTATATTTTGGAGTGTGAACTCACAAACCCCCCTGGCATAATCTAGATTGATATGAAAGTAAAAATTCCTTATGTTTTATAATTTCATAAAGGGAATTTTGTTTAGAACATATCCTCCAATGGTCTTGTGTAATGTTCTATGAAAGTAAGATTTACTCCACATGTGAGTTGCTCTCCCTAAGACAAAGTCACTCTTTCAATTTATTCCAGTGCTTACAAAACAAAAGGAGAAAAATTGTGACTTACTAACAATTTGGTTACTAATCCAATTGGAAAACTAACCCAATGACTTTACTATTATCATTTCACTTCCTTTTATTTGATGGTTTTTAATATTAATATTTTTAAAAATATTTTTAAAGTTTACTATTTAATCAAAAGCATCCAAAGTTAATGACCTTTAATATATTTCTGTGCACTGATGGTCAAATTGTGACAATAAAATGTCAGATGGCAAAATCATCAGAGAAACAATGTATTCACTTTTATTTTGTTTTGCTTTGAGTTTTCTGATAGGCACTTGTATTCTATTTACTCTAAAATTTTTGCAAATATCCTTGGCATATCACTCACTCTAGCATTTTAATAAAATCGTTCACATTTAAATTCTCTGACAAGCTCAAATATATTCTCAGCCTTTGTTGAATTACCTCTTCAGGTTCTTTTAAACTTAAGATTATTTCCACCATAAACCATAGGACACCAAAGGACTGATAAATTACAGGTTAACTTCAATTCATGATCAATATTTGTTTCTGTTTACTTCAAATTTCTTGAAGAACACATATCTAAAGGTAATTTTTTTTTTTTTTACAGTCTGACCACTGATTAAATGCAGATAATTTGCTGTATCTTTTGTTCCGTTTGCACTGATTGGGATGTCTCATGAAACTCAGGACTCACAGCCCCAAATGTTAGGTAGCGCTAGTTCAACTCCTTTCAATTCCTAGGAGAAGAAACCAATACCCTCTCCTCACCCCATTCTTTTCACATACTCCAGGTACGACTTGCCTTTAAACCAGGCTCACATCTGTGTTCCTCTCTCATTTGTGTCTAAGAGTTAAAGCAAATTCTAACTGCCTTACAGCTGCGTCTGTGAAACACCTGCTTCATAGGCAACTTGCTTTTCTCTACATAAAAATGTGCGTTCATGAGCTCATCTCCTAAAGAACGGAAGGGATTTGAAGTAGTGCTGCAGTTTATTCACCAGCATCTCCCTGAAGTGATCTCCCACGAGGAAATAGAAGACGGGGTTTATGACACTGTTCAGAAAGGCCAAAGGCCGAGTCACGATGTAGAGGGATCTGATGATGACCTGGGCGCAGTGGTACTGCTGCCAGTGCTTCAGGCGCGACGCGATCCTCACGTTCCTCATGACATGGTAGGGCGTGAAGAGCACAGAGAAGGTCACCACGGCCGTGATGACCAAGGTGAGAGGCTTTCCAAGGGACAGCGCCGTAACAAGCTGCCTGCTCCTCTGCTTTAGGAAGAGAACAATCTTGTAATAGAAAAAGCACATCACGAAAAGAGGAATGAGGAATCCCAACAATGTCAGGCACAAGCTGTAAATGAGGTTGTGTTCCGGGTCCCCGGAACTTGCATAATCATTACATATGGTGGCCAAAGTCTCATTGTCGGTCCCCACGGAGTTTATGATGGGAAGCATGGGCAGGAGCTCTAAGGTGACTAAAAACCAGATAGCAAAGGAGGCTAAAATTGCAAACTCTTTCTTTTGCAGAAAGTGTTCCCGGAAAGGATATTTTATGAGCAAGTATCGATCTATGCTGATGAACGTGAGGAACAGAATGCTGGTGTAGAGGTTGGCGTGAAGCATGAATCGGTTCCCCACGCACAACGCGGTTCCATAGATCCAGTTTCTGCTGGCGTAAGTTCTCATCAGCATGGGAAGGGTGCACAAGAAAGCTAAGTCCGAGATGGAGAGGTTAAAGAGATAGATGTTACTGCTGTTCCAGCTCTTGAGACAGAAGAGGTAGCCAAAAACAACAGCAGTATTCCCAAGGATTCCCACAACGAACTCAATCCCATAAAAAATAGAAAGATAATACTTTTCCAAGGCAGCCTCTGCCGCTAGCCAGTTCGTGCAAGTTGCGTTCCGTTCCTAGAGAAGAGACAGAAAATATAAAGATGAAACAACAGATTGTGACTGGGGGAAAAACCGTGCAGAAAATAATAATTAAAAAAAAAAACACTTGCAAGGTGAATTATGGAGAGTAAGTTACATTATAAGGAATGCATATATATAAACTCACATTCATATACAGGCATGTATATACATACACATATGTGTCAGGAATATTTTTGCAACTACTTACTGAGAACCTTCCAACTATGAGCTGAATATAGTTTTCAGCACTGGGGAGAACATCAGTAAGTAAAGCAAAGTTCCCAATCTCTCACAATTTATATTTCTTCGGAAGAATCAGGAAACAAATAAACAAATAAATGATGTCATGTCATGGCACATGCTAGGAATAAAAATGAGGAAGAGTAATATTGTTAGAGACCTTTGAGAATGGAGAGTGGTAGTGAGCTATTCTTTGTTATATATGTGTAAGGGAGATGTTTTTCTGTGAGATGGCATTTAAACAAAAACCTCAGTGAAGAGAGCCACAGAGGCATATCTGTATCTGGAAAACTGTTCCAGAAACAAGGGAGAGCAGATGCGAAGGCCCTCAAGCCAAGAGCCCGGGGGGAGAGGTGGTAGACCACGGGAAGAGGAGGTTCAAATTCACTGCTGTCTCTCTACCACAGTCCCCGTTATGTACCATAGCTGTCCAACAAATTCTTCTGAGTTAAGTTGAATTGAATCAGAACCCAAAGAGCAAATAAGAACTTTTAGAATTCCAGTGGTGCTACTTGAACAGCTTTTACTGATTACCATATTGTCGAAGAATTTCGGTTATTTGCAAAATTCAGCTCCAGTTTTATTTAAAACACAATTAAAAAATTTAAAACATAAAATTGAAAATTTTACAAATAATAACAAAGGTCACTATTCATTGAAATGTTGTAGTGTGCCCTCACTGTGCTCACCTCTTTAGGAGGATTATGTCCAGGGATTATCACAGTGATGTAATGATAGGGACTGTTATTATTTTCACATGACACAAGATATCACTGAGCTTGGGGAGTTAAATATCTTGCTGTCTTAGTTTGTCCCTGGTGCTATAACTAAATACCTCCTCCCCAGAGGAGGTAATTTATAAGTAATGGAAATTTATTTCTGACATTGTTTAGTCTGGGACATCAAAGATCAGGGTGCTAGCAGATTTGGAGTCTGGAGAGGAGTTACCCTCCGCTTCAAAGATGGCACCTCTCTCCACGTTCTTACAGCAATGCCAGAAAGAACAAGGAACAGACTCCACTGCCTAGTACTATTTGGTTCTAATATATAAATTTTGAAGAGACACCAATCTTCAGACTTGCTGAGATCAGACATCTAGTAAAAGATCTTTATTCTAATATCTCCTACATGGGGACCATGAAAATAAGCAATCTGATTAATTCAAATCTCAAGGGTCTTGCTAACTTGCCATCTTCTCTCTTGTAATAAAGCCAGATTATGACTGGATAGAGTATACCTGAAAAATACCTGAAAAATATACTGGATTACCATTGTTAAATATTAACATTAAAGCTTATTCATTTCTAGAGAGGAAAAGCCAAAGTGGAAAATCAAATTTTCTAAAACTTTCCTTGTCAAATAGGCTGCTGGTTATTAGTTACATGACATGATTTTTCCTATATAGTATTTTGGTAAACAGAGCAAAATAAGAATAAATGTAACCGAACCGCTTTTTCTCCCAGGAAGACTGGAAAATTCTCTACAACTAGCTATAATGAAGGCATCAGGAAGTTCGTATAGACTTTTGTCACATTCAAGGGGTTTACTTCAGCTAATATCATTGGTATTTTGAGAGTGTTTTATTTATAAAAATAACTTTGCCCCCTAGTTCGCTGAGATAAAGATCATTTGGGGGGCTTACTCCAGATCCAGCTTGTTCCCCAATTTTTATGTTTCTGATATTGATGATATCACAACTTTAAAGTTTGTAGAAATGAAAAATGGGTCAATGGACTTTTTGAAGAATGAATAGACTGTTTTTTAGACCAAGGGCCCATTTTTCACTATTATTCTTAACTATATTCTTAGTAGCTTTTGGATCTGCCTTTGAAAGCAGTCTCTTCCTGCCTCGCACACAACACAACACTCTCCTTGTTTCCCCTCTGTCCTTAATTTGCAGACCGTTTTGTGGCCTGATTTTTCTCTGACTGAGTTTTAAATGTTGGGGATCCTCGGGGCTCAGGTTTGAACTCTTTTGTTGTTTTGGGGGTACAAAAAAGCTGCTGGACAAACTCAAATGAAAATTAAGATATCGGAAGGTTCCTTGAAACAAGACAATTTGTTTCATTTTTGAATTTCCTTTTTTTCTGACCGGAACACTTATCTTTCTGCCTAGTAAGTACTGACCTCTCTGCAGCTAATGTGGTGCGTGCTCAGCAGAAAGGTGTGACTGCCATGGGAAGAAAATTAAGCCATGAAGACTTGTACGACTAGAAGCCAGATTTCCTATGCCTTCCACTCAGGCAAGTGAGAGGGGACTTGAAAATATGGAAACTTCTTCTGCTTTACATTCGTACAGAGGGTTGCGCACTGAGGAAGTAGTGGGGGTCGGGGGAGTAGTATAGAATACCAGGGCTGGAGTAAGAAAGCCGAGTGACTCAATAGTCCCTTTTGTCCTCTTTCTCCTGGAGTGGTTGCTTCATTCTTCTCGTTGAAGAGTTTTTTAAAAAATATGCATGTACAAAGTTAACGTTCATTGTGTAACATTCAGAAAAGGCACATGGGCAATAATAAAAAATACAAATCGTCTGTAAACCAATCATTCCTAATGTTTGAATACCCTTCTAGATTTACCATTTATTTGAATTTATAGTTGCAATTATGAGACGATGCTTTTGTGATGCTTTGTACACTGCTGCGTTGATACATTCATTTCATTTAATTGTTTTTTCTAAGTGTATAATATTAATAAATTATGATCTAAATTATAAGCTGTCCAATATTTGTAGGCCAATTTAAGTTCACCAGGACCTACAATTTTGAATATTTATTCCATCCCGAATTGGATGATATTTGTAGTTATGTGTGTCTGAGTGTGGCCATCGCTCTTCTGCAAATGGATAAAGGAAGCTGTTTCTTTAAGCAAAACTCTCAACTGAAGACAAAATTTCCTCAAGAAAAATTAATATTCTTTCTTCTTCTTCCTAGTGGTTACATTCTTGATATTAAGGTAATGGAACTAGTGATAAATAAATAAGTTATAACTGGGTAACATGAATAATTTTCACAGGCATTTTTTAAAAAAGATATTGGCAATTAAAGTCCATAATTCCCTGTCCAAAATGTATATAAACTTATCACAATTAATAAACCAGAAGCAGTATCTCATTTACACATAAGCAGGTAAGCAGTCCTCATTTTTAATTTGAAAATAAGGTTTCTGTTATGTTAAATATACTCAGCCTCCTAAAAATGTTTATTTATGAAACTTAGAAGTTTAAAAATATATGTTTGATAGTTTTTTTAGCTTTGATATTATTTTTTTCTTATCATCATCACAAACAAAATGTTTATGAAGTTGTTTTTATTTTTAGCTGCTCCTTTAAGGCAAATTCACATAGCAATATGAGGATTTTTTAACAAGGTGCTTTTTTTATTACTGGGCAATTTAAATAAAAAGATATATTTATACAGGAAAGATAAAATATTGATGACTTAGTTTTATATAGTCCATAAATGACACCAGCAACTAAGGTATTCAAAAGTAATGAAAAATCAAATCGTGTGTGTTAATTCCTTTAAGAATACATCACAAATTATGAAAATCTCTAGGAAGGAGAATCCCATTGATTTCTACAATTTTCCACTTTTCCCTAAGTGAATTGTATTTTTGAATAATGTCCTTTATACACACATGCTAAATTTAAGTTTTAGACACCTGAAAATTCCCTCTAATGCATAATTTTCTAAATATAAAAATGTTCTATATGATAGGTTGTTTCAAATTATATAGCAACTTTATTTTCCATAAGTGGTTCTATTGATTTAAGTAAATCCAAATATTATTTTGGTAAAATATAAGTTACCAAGACTTTAGAAAATATGATAAACCTCTTTAAGGAAAGGTAATGTAGTATTTGGCAATTAAAACATTTAATTTGGTAAAAAAATTAATGTGCCTGTAAAAGTAATGACTTTCCTTTTACTTTCTTTTGCTATTTTACATCCACTTATAAATAATTCATGTAAAGATTGTTTAAAACCTGAGTTGCCCACAGGCAATTTAAAATTTAAAAGAAGCCCCCACCAGGAACTGTGGCATTACTTTATGTCCCCAAGAGGCAGGAGTTGTCGTGTAGCTTACCATTGCTGTGGAAGCCGTGATCTCCTGACAGAAATGCTGCCAGCAGCTGGATGCAGCTTCTGACCCAGTGCTGTGTGGCTGGATGTGGTTAGTGCAGTCTGATTTGCATAGCATGCAGCCAAAATTAATAATTCAAAAGTCCAGGAATAACTTAGTCAGAGCATCAATTCTGAGACCTCGTGCAGTGGAACTTCTGTGAGGCAGAGACACAAAACAAGTGACTCGCTGACCAGAAAACACATGTAACAAACAGAGTTTGAAAAGGAGACTCTTGAAATTATTTTATCCACACCTAAGACAATAGAGAAACAATCTTTATTTTCATACTCATTTGCTTTCTTAGACAATAAGAAATGTTAAAGACTCTTTGTACAGTTGATTTTGCTTTTTCTTCATTTTTTTCAAATTGACAGTTTTTGGTGAATACAGATATGTCCTGTCAGTGCACTAGGAAAAAGATACCATAGCTTCAAGCTTCTTCCGTTTTATTTTCTGTGCTTAAAATCAAGAGACACATAAAAAACACATCAGGTAGCTAAAAAGACGTGCTATCTAAGGAAGACAGATGACACTTTATATATCCCCATCGATGCTCCCACCAGCACCCGGAAGTGTATTATCACCATGTCACATAGGAAGCACACCTGGCTGTTTCTGAGGATTATGTTACATTTATATTCAAGTAAACATTCACTCTATCAGTTTCATGCGAAGCATAGGGATTAGGCTAAGAAAGTCCTCAATTGCGCAGGCAATAGTAATTCAATTTGCATGCTAGGTAAATTACGTGTTGAATAGCAATGATGGGAAGAAGCCCAAAAAGAAGTTTTCCCTAGGCAATCAAGCCCCCTTTATTAATATCCAAGAGTCTAGAACTCAGAATATATACTTAATACACATACACAGCATACTTAAAGATGTATAGAAAACATAAATATACTTATATAAAATATGTATGCTTAAAATACATTTGTATTTATGTGAAATAATGTCTCTGTAATTTGTTTAGTTCTTATGATATGCCAGGTAGATAGTGCATTAAGTACCTTTTTGCATTGAATTCTTACAATAATCCTCTGAGGTTAATATTTTTCTCATTTTGTAGGGTAAAACCTGAGGCTCAGAGAGTTCAATTAACTTTCTCAAGGTCACAGAATCAGTAAAAAGAAAGAGTCAAGTTTAAGCCTATTTACACTGACTCTCAAAGCACCAACTCTGATTTTTTGACTGATTAAATGACATATACTCACAACATGAACAAAGGTCTAAAAATTCATAACAGATTTTTTTTTTAGAAATGCAGTTCTTTTCTATTTTAGAAGGAAGAAAGACTAAAACATTATTTTTGTCTCTACTTTGAAAAGGGCAAAAAGCACTTTAATAACCAGCTGCAGGCTTATTAATTTTAGGCATAACTTAATGTGGTCCCCTCCCCCCACAAACAACAAAGGTATGTGGATATATTTCACAGGTTTCTGCCACCCTTTCTGTGAAGACGGAGCGTGCTTCCCTCGCTATGGGATGGTGTGGGTTCCCAGCGCTTCCTCTTTCTGTGCCTGCCCACTTCCTGACTACCACTTCACTCTGGACTGCTAAGATAAAAAGTGGTCTATACTTCTCTTTTTTCACAGGACAAGTAGTCTGCCCTCCCAAGTTCTGCTTCACCAAGGATAACATCGCCTCAGAACGCTCTCATTCTGCAGCAGCACTTCTGGTCTACTCAGACTGTGACCTTTATGTGGGTCTACAGGAGGATGGTTGCACAGGGGCAAGGCCAGATTCAGTGTGATGGGCTGTGAGATCATGGTCCATGCCAGGGACCTGCTACTTAAGTGGTCTCACAGAGCCTCATGCTCGGGAAGATCACACACTTGATTTCAGTAAAAGTCTTAAGAATTTTTCGCTTGGCTCGGCGCCTGTGGCTCAAGTGGCTAAGGCGCCAGCCATGTACACCCAAGGTGGTGGGTTCTAATCCAGCCCGGGCCCACCAAACAACAATGACGGCTGCAACCAAAAAAAAAATAGCCGGGCCTTGTGGCGGATGCCTGTGGTCCCAGCTACTTGGGAGGCAGAGGCAGGAGACTCGCTAGAGCCCAGGAGTTGGAGGATGCTGTGAGCTGAGATGCCACTGCACTCTACCCAGGGGGACAGCTTGAGGCTCCTGTCTCAAAAAAAAAAGAATTTTTCGCTTAAGAGTCCCATATTTTCCTTTTGCACTGGGCTGTGTTTGTACCCACCAGCCTCCGTGTATGTGGCTGACTCCGTAACCACTGTGCTACGGGCGCCAAGCCAGTTTATTTATTTATTTTTTTAAGAAACATATGACCTGTTGACATTCACTGCTTAAGGATCAATGGAAGTTTGAAATGTAGTAAAAGTGTGCAGTGCAAGTTGCGATAAGCAGGATAGCAGAGTGTAGATGTAGCCAGTTCTGCATGTGAGAGTACACATCTTGTAAGAAATAACTTCTATTCAAAACATCAAATATGAATGGGGCAAAATCTTGTTTTTTGATTTTTTTGTTTGTTTTTTTGAGACAGAGTCTCACTAGGTCACCCTGGGTAGAGTGGTGTGGCGTTACAGCTCACCACGACCTCAAACCCTTGGATTAAGTGATTCTCTTGCCTCAGCCTCCCAAGTAGCTTTGACTACAGGTGCCTGCCACAGTGCCTGGCTATTTGTTTTGTTGCAGTTGTCATTGTTGTTTAGCTGGCCTGGGCTGGATTTGTACCTGCCAGCCTCCATGTATGTGGCCGACACCATAACCACTGTGCTAAGGGTGCCAAGCCAGTTTTTTGATTTTTTTTTTTTTAAAGAAACATATGACCTGTTGAAATTCACTGCTTAAGGATCAATGGAAGTTTGAAATGTAGTAAAAGTGGCAGTGCAAGTTGTGATAAGCAGGATAGCAGAGTGTTGAAGAGCATAGGGCCCTAGAGGAAACCTTTCTCCTTTCCCATCTGAACTTTACCACTTACTAGCTTCCACTTTTCTTATCTGTGAAAACAGGGTAATAAGAGTGCCAGTTTCATGGTTTGTTATGCCTAGAGTAGAAGTATATAGTGCATACAGTTGCTATATAATATGAAGTGCATATAAACTGCTAAATTCATGTTGGCTACTATAGAAATTTACAACAAATGAGAAGACTTTCTTGACAATGATGTTGCTAGTCCAAAGCTGTCAGTGGAAATGACCTTCTCAATGCCAGCATGGTGAGAAGATTAGTGTTTAGGTCCTGGCTTTGCCTTTTACTAGCTGCATGATCTTTGGTGGGGGGGTGGGGGTGGAGTCATATAACTTGGTTTCCTTATTTGGAACCCCCCCAAACTCATAATTTTTGTAGCATCAGAGATGATGTGTGAAAATGCAGTGAGCTAGGAGAATGCAGGAGCAGTTCTTGTAAACCAAGAGCACTAATCAGGAAATTCATGAGGAAAAAGAAAATGGTGGGAAAGACAGTTAAAATGTTAATTAAATCTCAAATCGAATGCCGACCATAACGTCCACTCAGAGCGTTCACTCTGTAACTAATGTGTATACTAATTCCTTCAAAATGTACAAGAATTTAATTCAGTACATACTACTAATATCTCAGATTTGCAGATGAAGAAACTCAGGCCTAATAAAGATTAAATAAATTACCCATAGTTACACAGATAATAAATGGCTTGAAGTTGTTTCTGTTTGATTCCTAAACCCAAACATTTGATCATTTCGCCTATCTCAAATAAAAAAGAAAATATTATGTCAAAACAAAAACTGCTGATTTTGGAAAATGTTTACCTTAAATATGGTAATATGTGATTTAATAAAATAAGCTTAAAACTAATACTAAATTTGGTTAGTGGTTGTAAGATTGATTGATTATCACATTTAATTCTCTAAATCTGCCAACTAAAAGGATGGATCCTTTTATAGAAGAAATCAGACTCAGTGAAAATAAGTAGTTAAGTGTTTATGGGAAGGTTCTATTAACAACCTCTCTGGACATGTTTAGTAGACGTATTTCTTTCAACAGTACAAAAAGTCTATGTCGAAAACAGACTGGTCTAAGGGTCCCACTACTCCTCGAAGAATCACAAGCAGGAAAAAAAGAGGAGAGCAGTTAATCTCCTTCAAGGAATTGTCTCTAATCCAGGGGTCCTCAAACTTTTCAAACAGGGGGCCAGTTCACTGTCCCTCTGACCCTTTGAGGGCCGGACTGCAGGCCCCAGGACGAGTCAGCTGCTAAGCAGGACAGGCAGCAGTGGCAAAAACACCCAGTGGGCCAGATAAATGTCCTCAGCTGGCCACATGTGGCCCGCAGGTTGTAGTTTGAGGACGCCTGCTTCAGGGGGAGTAAAAATAACCTTAAGAGACTGAAACAAACCAAGATTACTGAGGACGATATTTTTGCATTGCTGAATGGATATGACCAAGGCTACATGGTTATTTCACTACTCAAACAATAGTTTTATGTAGGGAAATTAATAAAGAAAATGACAAAAAGGAAAACACAGCAGAGAGTATTTGTAGGATGTCTCTAAATTCTTCCAGCTTCTAGAAATCAACCCTGTCGACTGAATTTACTGTACCAGGGAAAATAGTTTACTAATAATTGGTATTCAGGCTAAAGCAAAGCAACCCGTTTCCTCTTTATATAAAAATCCTTGTCATATAAAAGTTATATTAGTAGGGTAGCACCTGTGGCTCAGTGGGTAGGACGCTGACCCCATATCTGGAGAGTGGCAGGTTAGAACCCTGCCTGGGCCTGCTAAACAACAATGACAACTGCAACAAAAACTAGCCAGGCGTTGTGGTGGGCACCTGTAGTCCCAGCTATTCGGGAGGCTGAGGCAGGAGAATCACTTAAGCCCAAGAGTTGGAGGTTTCTGTGACCTGTGATGCCGCAGCATTCTACCGAGGGCAACAGACTGAGACTTTGTCTCAAAAAAAAAAAAAAGTTGTATTAGTAATGCCAACTTTATATTACTACATTTTTTCTTACCATACAGTTGAGAAAAAATGTTTTATCTATAAGTATTCGACGTAATTCAGAAGAATCATTTTTTGCTAAACTAATATACATTATCTGGCTACAACTGAAAAAGTTCCTTGAAATGTGAATAGTTAACTTAGCAACATAGCAAACTCATCTTTCATCTTTTGATTTATAGTCAAATTCCAGCAGCCGAATAATTTTTCAAATGATAGGCGGTAAACCTTAATCACAGGCGTTTCTCTATTTAAAAAAGTCCTGTTCTCTTGATAGAAATCATAATATATGAAATTCAAGCAGTTGTGTAAACTATTCAGACAAATTTCATTCTTAACAGTCACTAATTAAGGCATAGCTTTCTTTGTTTAAAAAAAAAGGTTTGCCTGATATGTGGAAATAATTTATTCATTTGCTATATGGCTATTCAACTATCACTCCTTTTTCAGTCTTGTATTCTGTGTTTTGTATAAATTTGCTTCATTCATAGACTATTTTATATTATTTAAAAACAAAGAACAGAGCTAGTTCATTGTTTTATCGTACATATATACACTTCCAGCTGGCTACTAATTAACTCCTTTTTCCATTGCTTGCTACAATATATTCTTTGGCCTTGGAATAAAGAATAAGAAGAATTAAGTCAAAATTTCACTGAGTATTACAGTAATTGAATGGAAAGGTTTTCAACATTCCCTAGAGTACAGGATATAGTTCATTAATTGAGCTAAGTGCTTTGTGACAATTATGAATTAAATAAAGGAAATTATCTATCCCTGTTAATAACATATTTAATGGTATTATTCTCTTTATAAGTACCTTTATCGCCACAACATACTCATTCATACATTTATTAAATTTGAAGTCATATTTTATGTTGATTTATTACACTGAAAAGCTAATAAAATTTTGACTTAGGTCAATATCAGCAAATGAAGAATTTTTAGGCTGTAGCAGTTCTGACAAGTACTATTGAGCAATATAAAGAGTTGAGGAAATATTTCAATCATTACCTTTTAAAATACCCCCCCCAGCATGTATTATTTGTCTAGAAGTAATATTTTTTAATGTTAACCTGACTTTAAATCCCAACATGACTAGTAATATTTGAAAGAATTATTGCCAGTCAAAACTCCCAGCTTGGGCTATTAGCTCTGGAAAGGTGATTGCAAGGACAGGGTCATCATAGTCAGGGTGGCTTAGGAGGGAACAATGAGGCATGTTCTGTGCGCAAGAGAGATGCCCAGGCCCAGGCTGGGGGAGGACAGATAGCTGGAGAGCCCCGTCTTAGGGACGTACGCACATACTGTTTCCTCCTGGACATGGAGAAAATGACTCTCTTATCCACCCTAAAGCTAGGTCTAACACTATATTTAAAACATCAAAAGAGAAGGAAATAAAACATAGCAAACTTGAGAGAGAGGCTCCAGAATTTTGACCTTCCGCCATGCACCCATCTTCAGGAGAGGAGTAGAACAAACCCAGCACTCCCAGGACCTTCTCACTGTCTACCACATAGAAACAAAAGACCGTTCACTTTAAACAAAACTGTGTTTGTTCAGTGTGTCCACAGTGAAATGCAACAGCTGCCTCAATTTGCTTTGCCTTTGATAAGGCCAGTAACTCTCTACCTCTAAGCAAATTTTTTAAATAAAAATGGCCATTCCCTGTAAACATCCCTTGAAGGCTTATATGAATATCTATTAGGAACCGGTGAAATTTATGCTAATGTGTAGCATAAATTAGAGGACAGGGAAAATAAAAATGAAATCATTTTTTCCAGTGGCACGGGGTTCTTGAAACAGTAACTATCACGCCCCTTGAGAGGACGGAGGAAAAGAAGAGGAAATTACAAAAGCTCTTCACAAAACAATAGCTGCTGGGGTGCTTGTCTTGACTCTCCTCCATCTCTCCCCGTCTCTGAATATTTCATTCTCTTCCTCACATCCTACCTCCTTTTCATGAACTAATTCAACAAAAGCATGCTGACCACCTACTCCATATGTGAATCAAAAGGATAAACAGTCATAAAACCCGACCTCAAGGAATTTAGGACCATTTTACACTTAAATCTTTAAAAAATTCTCAACAAAAATCTCATTCCACATGACATTTCTCTTTTTGCCTCCCATATTATTTCAGTTAGTTTACAACGCAATGCTTGTTCATTTTTGAATTCTTATCAGGTTACATTTGTATAATACTCTTAAGTGTTGTCTTTTATCCCAAAATGACCATCTCCCGTTTTTGTTTATTTGGTAAAGCAAATAAAATGTAATGTGTGACTGTAAAAAATTTACATGATCTGAGCCTTGATTTTCTCATATATGAACAAATTGCTGGCCTATTATAAATGGCAAAGAAAGATTTAAGGGCTGCCTCTGTCCATGCTTGAGTCCGTGGCAGACATTATGTATTAATCATCCTCTCATTTCTGTGTCCCCAGACTTAAACTCAGAACATTTCTCAAGCAGGGGTGGGAAGCCTGCGGCCAGGAGGCCACATGTCCCTTTCTGGATCCTTCAGTGAAACATTTTGACTGAATCCAAATTTTTCCAAACAAATCCTTTTAATGAAGGACTTAGACATTATTAAAAGGATTTATTCTGTGAAGTTTGGGTTCAGGGGAGGGGCCACACTTGAGGGCTACATGTGGCCTTGAGGCCGTAGGTTCTCCACCCCAGGATGGCCTTTCAGGATTACTTATTGTCCTAGGCTCCTGCAAAACTCCTGGTTCTATTTAACCACAGTTGATACATTAACTAAATTCATTTGCTCTGACTTTAATGGTATTATTTTAACTGCTTCAAACAATCTTTGCAAAATGCCAAGGTCTTAATAACATCCAAATTAATGTTTCAGTGATTATTCTTAGTTTGACCTTTATCATCTTATTCCAGACTCAGGTGATATAAATTTCAACTTAAAGTAATACAGGATATTGGTGTGCTAGTTGATTTGGAATCCAATGTATACTGCTGGAAATGGTCACAGCTCATTTTTGTAATACGTGCAATTGTGACTCACCAGAGATTCTTGGCCCTCTTTGGTTAATATATAAACATTCTTTAATTTAATTTTCTATTTTTTAAAAAATTTAATTAGTGTGGGTGCATAATCGTTGTATGTTTTTACGGGGTACATGTGATGTTTTGATATAGACTAATAATGTGAACAAATCAAATCAGGGTAATGGAGGGGTCCACCACCTCAGACATTTATCATTTCTTTGTGTTACAGACATTCCAGTTCCACTCTGGTAATTATTTTAAAGTATGCCCTAGCTTTATGTGTTGATTATAGTTACTTTGTTGTGTTATCAAATATTTTTTCACACTTTCTAATTATTTCACTCTATTTTTGCACCCATTAACCATCCCCATTTTATCCCTCCTCCCCACTATCCTTCTGTACCTCTGGTCACCATCATTCTACTCTCTGTCTCCATGAAATCAATTGTTTTTCATATTGAAGTCCCACATAGAACTGAGAACATGCAGGATTTATCTTTCTGCCCTTGGCTTATTTTACCTGATGTAATGTTCTCCAGTTCCATTTGTGTTGTTGCAAATGACAGGAGTTCATTCTTTTTTGTGGCTATAAAATATTCTACTGTTTATATGTAACAAAATTATCCATTCATTCATTGATGGACACTTCGGTTGATCCCAAATCTTGGCTATTGTGAATACTGCTGCAATAAGCATGGAAGTGCAGGGATCTTCTCCACTAATTCTTTTACCTACAGATATCCAGTTTTGTCAGCATCATGTATTGAAGAGACCATCCTGTCCTCACCATATGTTTATGGCACTGTTGTCGAAGATCAGTTCACGGTAGATGTGTGGATTTATTCCTGGGTTTTCTATACTGCTCCATCAATATATGTATATTGTATATGTTTTTGTTTTGCAGTTTTTGGCCAGGGCTGGGTTTGAACCCTGCACCTCTGGCATATAGGGCTGGTGCCCTACTCCTTTGAGCCACAGGCACTGCCCTATTTTATATGTTTTTATGCCTGCAACATGCTGTTTTGGTAACTACAGTTTGTTGTGTAGAGTCAGGTAATAAAATGACTCTAGTTTTATTCTTTTTACTCTAGATGGCTTAGGTCTATTGTTGTTCCATGCAAATTTTAGGATTATTTTTTCTATACCTGTAAAGTGTGTCATTGGTATTTTGATGGGGATTACATTAAATCTGTAGATTGTTTTGGGTAGGATGGACATTTCAAAAATAATTGATTCTTCCAATCCACAAACCTGGAATATCTTTGGTTTTTAAAAATGTCCTGTACAATTTTTTTTTCATCAATGTTTTATAGTTTTCCTTATAGAGATATTTTACTTCTTTGGTTAAGTTTATTCCTAGATATTTTATTTCATTTGTAGTTATTGTAAAAAGGTTTCTTTCTTTCTTATTCAGATTGTCTACTGAGGTTATATAGAAATGCTACTGATTTTCATATCTTACTTCACTGAATTTGTCAGTTCTAATAGTTCTTTAGTAGAGTCTGAAAGCTTCTCTAGATAAAAGACCATATCCTCTGCAAACAGGGATACTTTGACTTTTTCCTTTCCAATTTGGTTGCCCTTTATTTCTTTCTCTTATCTGATCACTTTAACTAGAACTTCCAGTACTAGGTTGAATAACAGTGGTAAAAGTGGACATCCTTGCCTTGTTACAAATCTTAGAGGAAAAGCTGTCAGTTTTTTCCCATTCAATAAGATACTCCCTGTGGGTCTGCCACATATGGCTTTTATTATGTTGAGATAAGTTCCTTCAATACCCAGTTTGCTTGTTTGTTTGTTTGAGACAGAAGCTCACTCTTGCCTTGGATAGAGTGCCATGGTATTACAGCTCACAGAAACCTCAAACTCTTGGGCTCAAGAGACCCTCTTACCTCAGCCTTCCAAGCAGCTGGAACTACACGTGCCCAATACAACACCAGCTAGTTTTTTCCTATTTCTAGTAGAGACAGGTCTCACTCTTGCTCAGGCTGGTCTCCAAGTCCTGAGTTGAAGCAATGGCCCACTTTGACCTCTGAGAATGATTGGATTACAGGGGTGAACCACTGTGCCCAGCCTATGTCATAAAGCTGTTTTGAATTTTATCAAATGCTTTCTATTTGATTGATTTGCATAGGTTGAACCATTCTTGCATCCTTGGTATAAATCTCTCTTGATCATGATCTTTATAACATGTTGTTGAATTTAGTATATTAGATTTTTGGTGAGAATTTTTGCATCTATATTCATAGGAGATATTCCCCTATAGTTTTCTTTTTTTGTTTTGTCTTTATCAGATTTAAATATGAGGGCAAAACAGGCCTCATAGTATAAGTTTGAGTGTATAGTCTCTCCTTTTTAATTTTTTGGAAGTTGTTTAAGTAAGATTAGTACTAATTTGGATTATAAAAGGTAACCCAAACTAGACAAACTGCCAAAATGGTGTTGTTGGTTTAATCTTATTATGAATGTACAGGAAAGCCTGAAGTTACTTGTGTATATAATAACACTCAATATCAGATATGTGTGCCCCCCAGTGGGCCAGCTGTTTGCTACAATCCTTCTGAAATTCCAAAGCAAACTGAATTTGCTATGTGGTATGCTGATATCTAGGGATATCAGTGATAACCCGAGGACAAAAACCTGAGTCATAACAGAGGGAATACCTAAACAAATTAAAAAAAAAAACACTATTAATAACAATTTTGCAATATATACAGACATGTGTCCTTTTATATTTTTAATAATAATAAAAATTTTCCATGTAGAAATACTATATATTTCTGAAGAATTATTTCTATGTTTCATATTTTGTATTGTCATGTTAACTTTAATTCTCTAATAGTTAATAGTATACGAGGGATATTTGTATATTGAACTTTAATCCCCCCACCAAAAATTTAAATCTGAGTATTACCTAAAAATATAAAAATAAATGTTGGAAAAAACATTTAAAAGAATAAAATTTATATACAAAAAATAAAATAAAATGGCAAGTTTTACATTTTAAAAAAGTAGGATTGGTTCTAATTCTTTTTGAATGCTTGGTTAGAAGCATTCAAAAACGAAGCCATTGGGTCCTGGGCTTTTCACTGTTGGGAAATTTTTATAATGCTTCTATCTTGCTGATTTTTATTGGTTTATTCAAGTTTGGGATTTCTTCATAGCTTATTTATTTATTTATTTTTGCAGTTTTTGGCCAGGGCTGGGTTTGAACCCGCCACCTCCATCATATGGGGCTGGTGCCTTACTCCTGTGAGCCACGGGCGCCACCCCATGTTTCAATTTTGATAGGATATATGTATCTAAGAGTTGTCTATTTCTTCTAGTTTTCCAATTTATGGGTATGTAGCTACTAATAATAGTTGCTAATGATCCACTGGATTTATGCATTGTCATTTACAATCTCCCATTTTTCATCTGATTTCGTTTCATTGCATCTTCTTTTTTTTCTTATCAAGTTGTAGGTGTGTCAATTTTGTTCATCTTTTCAAAAACCCCACACTTTACTTCACTGATTTGGGGGGGGTTCACTTCCATTTATTTCTGCTTTGCTCTTCATTATTCTTTTCTTCTACCAATTTTCACTTTAATTTGCTCTAGTTTTTTTAGTTCTTTGAGATGCATCATTAAGTTGTTTATTTGAAGCTTTTCTATTTTTTGATGTAGGCATTTATTGCTATAAACTTTTCTCTTATAGCAGTTTTTCATGTATCTCATAGGTTTTGATATGTTGTGTTTCCATTTTCATTTGTTTCAAGAAATTCTTAACCTCTTCACTGAGTGCTGGTCCTTCAGGAGCATATTCTTTAATATTCATGTGAGTATAGTCTCCAATGTTCCTCTTGTTGTTAATTTCTGGTTATATTCCATTGTCAGAAAAAATATTTGGCAAGATTTGTATTTTTAATTTTTAAAACTTGTTTTGTGGCCTAGAACTTATGGTCTATCCTTGAGAATTACCCATGAGCTGAGGAGAAGAATGTGTATTCTGCAAATGTTGGATGGATGTTCTATAAATATCTATTAGGTCCACTTGGTCTATCGTGCAGGTTAATTCCAATGTTTCTTTGTTGATTTTCTGTCTGGATTATATGATCAATGCTGGAAGTAGTTTTGAGGTCTCCAATTATTATTGTATTGGGGTCTCTCTCTCCCTCTTTAGCTCTAATAACTTTTGCTGTATCTTGGTGCTCTAGTGTTGGGTACATATATCTTTAGAATTACTATATCCTGTTCTTGAATTGATCTCTTTATCATTATATGATGATCTTTTGTCTCTTTTTACAGTTTTTGTCTTGAAATCTATTTTATATGATAGAAGTATAGCTACTCCTGCTAATTTTTGTTTTCCATTTGCATAGAATATCTTTTTCCATTCCTTTATTTCCACTATATGTGTGTCTTTATAGGTATTGTGTATTTCTTGCAGACATTATATGATTGGCACCTGTTTTTTAATCCATTCAGTCACTCTATGTCTTTTGTTTGGAGAGTTTAGCTCATTCACATTCAATGTCATTAAGATATATCTAAAAACTTACTACTGGCTTGGCACCTTTAGCTCAGTGGCTAGGGTGCCTGCCACATACACCAGAGCTGGTGGGTTCGAATCCATTCCAGGCCTGCCAAACAACAATGAGAACTAGAACCAAAAAATAGCCAAGTGTTGTGGCAAGTGCCTGTAGTCCCAGCTACTTGAGAGGCTGAGGCAAGAGAACTAACTGCTTGAGCCTAGGAGTTTAAGATTGCTGTGAGCTGTGACACTATGACACTCTACCCAGGGTAGAGTGAGAATGTGTCTAAAAAAAAAAACTTACTACTGCCTTGTTGTTCTTTGGTTTCTCATTGTTTTGTGGCCTCTCTTTCTTCCTTCCTGTCTTTGTTTTTTTTATTTTATTTTTTTTTATTTTTTGTTTTGTGGGGCTTTTTGTTTGTTTTGTGTTTTTTTCTTTTTTGAGACAGAGTCTCACTTCATCACTCTGGCATGAGTGCCATGGCATCATCATATTTCATGGAAAACTCAAACTCTTGGGCTCAAATGATCCTCATGCCTCAGTTTCCCAATTACCTAAGACAACAGGCATCCTCCACAACACTGGCTAATTTTTCTGTTAGTAGAGACAAGGTCTCACCCTTGCTCAGGCTCGTCTCAAACTCCTAAGATCTGTCCATCTCACCTCCCAGTACACTAAGATTACAGGCATGAGTCGTCAAGCCCAGCCTAGGTTTTCTTTTTTTTTTTAAGCTGTTTTTTCAGGTAGTATGTTCTAATTTCTTACTATTTATGTATCTATTGTAGGTTTTTTGATTTGAGATAACCACAAGGCTTGTAAAAAAACCTTTTATAGTTAATTATATTAAACATAAAATTCTGCTTACAAGAAAACACACAAGCAGAGAGAAATCCAACAGAAATTCTGCATTTTTAGCTCCATCCTCCCTCTGACTTTTTACCTTTATGTTGTTAAAAAGTCTTAAAAAGTTATATAGCTATTTTGGGGGTTTGTCTTTTAGTCTTCCTACTCAACATCCAAGTGGTTTATATCCTACAGTTATAGCAGCAGAATATTCAGCATTTGCATACTTACTGTTACAGTCAGTTATATATCTTTAAAACAAATGATTTCTTATTGTTCATTAGTGTCCTTTTCCTTCAGATTATAGAACTCCTTTTAGCATTTCTTGTAGGACAAGTCTGGTATTGATAAAATCCTTCAGCTGTTGTTTCTTTGGGAAAGTCTCTATTTCTCCTTCATGTTTGAAGGATATTTTGCACAATATAATATTCTAGAGTTAAGTTTTCTTCCTTCAGTGCTCTGAATCTGTCATGCCATTCTTTTCTGGACTATAAGTTTGCCACTATAAAGTCTGCTGCCAAACATACTGGACCTTATTTAAAACTTGTTTTTATTTAATTTTCATTTTCTCTTGCTTCCCTCAGAATAATTTCTTTGTCCCTGACCTTTGGGAACTGATTATTAAATGCCTTGAGGCAGTCTTGTTTCAGTTAATTCTGCTTGGTGTTCTATGACCTTCTTTCGTATACCTGAATATTGATATCTTTCTCCAGATTTGGAAAGTTCTCTGTTATTATTTCTTTGAATAAAACTTTCTACCCTACACCCACTCTCTCTCTACCTCTTCTTTAAGGCCAATAATTCTTAGATTTCCCCTTTGCAGGGTAGGTTACTTTCTAGGTCTTGTAGGCATGCTACATTCATTTTTATTCTCTTTTATGTTTTCTCTTCCAACAATGTATTTTTAAGTAGCCTGTCTTCAAGCTCACTAACTCTTCTGTTTAGTCGATTAGGAGACTCTGAAGAATTTTTCATTAGAATGATTCAGCTCTGGAATTTCTTCTTCTTCTTCTTCTTCTTCTTCTTCTTCTTCTTCTTCTTCTTTTTTTTTTTTGAGACAAAGTCTCATTTTGTTGCCCTTCGTAGAGTGCTGTGGTGTCACAGCTCACAGCAACCTCCAGTTCTTAGGCTTAGGTGATTCTCCTGCCTCAGCCTCCCGAGTAGCTGGGACTACAGGTGCCCACCACAACGCTGGCTATTTTTTTTTGTTGCAGTTTGGCTGGGGCTGGGTTCAAACCTGCCACCCTCGTTGTACTGGGCTCCCACTCTACTTACTGAGCCACAGGTGCCGCCCTTGTTTTCTTTTTTTTTAATTATTATGTTAGCCACTTTGTTAAATTTTTAGGACAAGATTGTGACCCCTTCTCTGTGTTGTCCTAAAGATTACTGAGCTCTCAGGATAGCTATTTTGAATATTTTATCTGAAAGGTCATATCACCATCACTCCAGGGATTAGTCAGCAATGCCATATTTAGTTCATTTGGTGATGTCATGTTTTCCTGGATGTACATAACCTTGTTGATATTCATCAATATATGAGCATTGAAGAGTTAGGCATTTATTTTCATTTTTGTAGTCTTGGCTTACTTGAAGCCACCTTTCTTGAGAACTTCCTGATTTCTGTTTCTTCTGAAGTTGGTTGCTTGAGTCAATAATTGTGTTGTTCATACAAAAGGACAATTGTTGGAAATTTCTATTCAGACATTTTTCTCTGCCTTACTCAAACCTTCTTTAAATAGCAGGAAGAATTATTCATGCAGAACAAGAGGCAAGAACAAGTTTTCAAATATTGTTCCCTAAAGAAATAAAAACTCAGATACAGACTCTTAAATAATCTGCAGAAGGAGCAATGTAGGAAAGAGCATTCTATCACATCTCACCCTGTTTGGTTAACTTAAACAGAGAATGAAGAAAAAAACAGAAATGGGGTGCGTGGGGGGAGGTATACCCCTTAGAATCTATGACATCAAAGAGTGGACTGACATAGGAGGAATGTTTGGAAGCATAGATGTGTGCATGTCAAGGTCAAAGAACAAAACTTAATGGGAAGAGTATGTACTTCCCTGAGCATGAGCAATAAATTAACTGCTAATGGCACAAATTAAAGAATTTCAAAGATTTTGGCTTATTCTTCTCTTAAGTGGGTCCATTGTGTATTTATTTTAATTAAGATAGTCTGCTTTCTCTGTTATTCTTATAAATTCCATTTTATTTGCACAGATGGGAAATATTTTGCCAGAATTTATTTGCTTTTTGTTAATTCTAGTGCACATACTATGCTGTTAAAATGTTAGTAATATTTGCCAGTCACAATTTTACAGCTTATTTATAGGTGTTATGCAATACAGAGTTCTAAATTTCCAAATAAAATGTTGTTATTTTTATCCTCGGAAAATTAAAAAAAATAATAAAATTACATTTTGTAGGAAGAAAGGCAATAATGTAGCATCTACTATTAAGCTGGAAAATAAATCGAAAAGCCCCAAATGATTAAAGGAGGCATGAAAGAGGAGGCAAGAGAATATTGTATGTGCAGAGAAAAGATTAATGTGAGCCAATAAAAGACATTCCATGTGAGTTGGGAAATTAAAGCAAGTAACATGAATATTGCCCACAAATATTTGAATCTATGTGAGAGTATTTGTGTTTTCACATTTTCTCAGTCGCTGCAATCATTTTATTTAAAAATGTTACAGTATTATAAATTTTTTGGTTACGTGGATTACTTTTATAAGGCTTGAGTCAGGACTGTAAGTGTGTTCATCATCCAAATAGCATGAATTCATTAGATAGGTTTTCACCCATCCCCACCTCCCCAGCCTGCCTGCTTGATTTCCACTGAATTTTACTTTCACTGTGCACATGTGTGCTCATTGGTTAGTTCCAATTTATTAATGACTATATGTGGTGGGTTTTTTTTTTCCATTCCTGAGATACCTAGGATAATGATCTACATTTCCGTCCAAACTGTTACAAAAGTCATTAATTCCTCTTTTTCTATAGCTCAGTAGAATTATGTGGTGTACATATACCACATCCACTCCTGAATTGATGGGACTTTGGATTGATCCTGCATCTTTGCCTTTGTGAATTATGTATGCTGCAATAAATATTCAAGGGCAAGTGTCTTTCTGATAAAATGACTCCTTTTCCTTTGGACAGACACCAGTAGCGGGATTGCTAGATCAAATGGTAAGTCTACTTCTAGTTCTTTGAGAAATCTCCATATTGTTTTCCACAGAGGTTGTACTTATTTGCAGTTCCTCCAACAGTGTATAAGTGTTACTTTCTCTCCACATACATACCAGCATCTACTGTTTTTAGACTTTTAAGAAAAGCCATTCTTACTGGGGTAAGACGATATTTCATGTATTTAATATGCATTTCCTTGATGATTAGTGACTTTGAGCATTCTTTTATGTTTACGCCATTTGCCTATTGTCTTTTGAAAAGCTTTTTGTTCATGTTTTTTGGTCCACTTTTTAGTGGGTAGGTCTTATTCTTCTTGTTGATTTGCTTGAGTTCTTTGTAGATTCTAGTTAGCAGAAATATAGCTCAGTATTTTATTTTCTTCTTAGCTATCGTGAATGGTGTTGAGTCTTTCCCTTAACTCTCAGCCTGACTTTTATTAGTGTGTTATACATTGACTTTGTCTATCAATTTTAGGAAGCCATATATGAAAAACTTACAACTAACATCATACTGAATGCAAAAAAGTTGAAAGCACTCCCACACAAAACTGGAACTGGACAAGGGTGCCCACTATCACTTCTTCTATTCAACATGGTGCTGGAAGTTCCAGAGCAATCAGGCAAGAGAAAGAAATAAAAGGTATCTAGATAAGGAAAGAAGAGGTCAAACTATCACTTTTTGCTGATGATATGATCTTATATCTAGAAAATACTGTAATCTTTCCAATTAAAAAATTTATTTAAGACAACTGTACAAATCTATCCCATTATAAGAAATAATACAGAGAGATCTATGCATTCTTTACCCAGTTTCCCTGAATGATAAAATCTTGTAAAACTACAGTACTATATCACAACCAGGAAATTGACAATGATACAAAGCATTCTCATTATCACAAGGATCTTTGTGTTGTCCTTTTACAGCTATATATAGCTGTCCTTATACAGCTATACTCACTTCCTACTCACTCCCACTTCTTTCTTAAAATCTAGGAACCCCTAATCTGTTCTCCTTGTCTATGATTTTATAATTTCAAAAAAATGTTAAATAGATCATGTAGTATGAAACCTTCTAGGATTAGCTTTTTTCCAGTTAGCGTAATTCTTTGGATACTTATTCAAGTTGTTTCATTTTTATTGCTGAGTAGTGTTCCATGGTTTGGACATACTATAGCTCCTGTAACCATTCAACCAATGAAGGCCATCTTGGTTATTTCCAGTTTGGGGCTTTTAGTGATAAGGTTGCTATAATCATCCACATGTAGGTTTTTCAGTAAACATAAGTTTTTATTTCTCTGGGATAAATGCCCAGAAGTAAAATTACTGAGTTGTATGATAGTTACTTGTGTAGTGTTTTAGGAAACTGACAAACTATTGTCCAGGCTGTCAACATCATTTTATATTTCCACCAGCAGTGTGTGAACAATCCAAGTTTCTCTGCACTCTCATCAACATTTAGTGTTGCTGCCATTTTAAATGTTTAACTATTCTGATATGTATTTAGTAATATCTCACAGTGAATTGAATTTGCATTCCCTATGGATGATTATATCAAACATATTTAATGTGCTTGTATGTATTTTTCAGAAAGATGTCTACTTATGAACTTTGCCCATTTTCTAATTGGACTATTTGTGGGTTTTTTATTTGTTTGTTTGTTTTTGCTATTGAGTTTTGGCAGTTCTTTATATATTCTTGATACAAGTCCTTTGTCAAATAAGTGTTGTGAGTTCTTTCTCCCAGGCTGGGGCAATAGTGCTTTGTTGCATTTCCTACTCAGTAGTCATGGCCTTATTGGCACTGGGCAGTGGTGAAAGTCCTAATGCCTTACTGTGAACCTCTACTTCAGCAGGAACGTAGGAGATGCCATGTTACCAAACAGTGGGGATGGAAATCCTGCCTCTCTGTTTGACCTCTGACATCATGCAGGCAGGGGCAGGCAGGAGCATGCCTCCATATGGCTTGGCAAGGGTAGAAGTCTAGGCTCCCAAGCAGCCTTTGTGGTGTGAATGGGGATGGTTCAGTTGTCACTGTGGTGTATGGCTTATTTAAGGTGGGTGTTGCCTAAAATGTTTTAATCTTGCTAGGGTGCCTCTCTCCTATTCCTCTCACTAAAGAGAGAAGGCTGTGTTGTAGTTCTTTTCTCATTCTACCTGTCCCCATTAGTTTTTCTGGGTTGTCAGCTCCTTCAGCTCCATATGGCATATATAAGGCTAAAAGAAAACTCAGGGAAGTCACCACTATGTCATTCCTTGATACTCAAGTCTATAGCTTGCTAATTCTCTCCATCTTTCGGCATCTCATGTTGTTTTATGGAGAAGGTCCAGGCATTTTAGTTGACCATAGCAGGAGAAGTAGGAAAAACTATGTCTACTTCATATTTCTGAAAGAAAGAGTCTCTCTCAATACTGTAATTTAAATTAAACAACATAAATTAATATTTTTTTTAAAATAGCAAGACTAAGTCACACTGTTATTGTACACGTTATATTTCCATATTGCAGTTATGTGTGGTAGCTGCTTCAATCTTAGAAATAAAAGAATATTGCTTTGATTGACCTTTGCAAATGTTCTTGTACAAAAATGAGCAGTAATATAGGTAATAATAGAAATGACTTTTAAATTACTTGGATGAAGTTCAATGTTCAGACTGAGTAATTTTTAGCTTGGTATTATATTTGCCCCCACATTATGTTTTAAATCTGTCTAAAAAGTTATACTACTTTTAAAAGTTTCAAAGATATTCCAAGTAAAACAAGATAATTACTCTGGACATTAAAATGTTCAAAATAATAAACAATTTTTCACTTTGAGTTACAAATTTTATCCTTGCCAAAGGTCATTTGAAAAAAAAATGAAGATGAGAATTGGCAAATGAGTTATTAAAGATGATGGTAAGAAGAAATGGCAATAGTAGTTATATTTCAAATAATAAAATTCCTTGCATCACTAAAACAATATATTTCCATTAATATAAAATGATATTGAATTTCCTTCGTTATTTAAATATCATAGTAATTTCCAAACCAAATGTGTATGTGTACTATAAACCTATGTCAGTTAAAATTTAAAAATTATGAACTATTGTTTGGATACTAATTATGCCCAATAAGCTGTATCCAACTAATAAAGAACACAGATAAAATGTCCATGGTTAATGAATATAATCTGATTAATTACATTGGGATACAGATCATGGGAACTAATGACTGCTCAGAATACTAATGGTCAGAGTAATGTGAAACAAAAAATGGAATTTCTTCTCAGGTTCAAGAAATATTTTCACATAAACAATTGCCTTATATTATACCTACCTACACATATAAACAGATACTTAATCTATACATGGAGTCAGTGGTGGGCCGGATCTCACTTATACCAGCTCTTACTAGCCTATCATGAAATTTTCAGAACTTTTCAAGCCAGTTGGGGTCCACATGGTAGCTTGAACGTGGTTCTCTTGGGAGTACTTTGTCTTAGCTATGTGAGACTAGTTGAAAAACAACAAAATAATATTGTGACATTCTTTCCCTCATCTGTGCCTTATTTGCCCTTTTGAATCATAAAACAAATATCTCTGAAAAACAGCTAGCAATTAAAAAAATACTTACAGAAATGATTGCTGGGAAATTTCTTGGTCCCTTTGGTAAGCATGCGCAAATTCTCTCCCTGCAGTAAGTTACAAACAAATAATAATGGTATCAGGCTCTTTATCTTATATTCTAGGAGTGCTCAGAAGTCACTCTTGCAAGTACGTGTTAAGAAACAAGGAACAAGGAATGTCTCCTGTTTGGATGGGGTAGTTAGGCAGGTGAACCTGGGTGATTATGGCTATAGACATTATGAGGAGTCATGATAAGTGCTTGAGGATCTTTAAAAAGAACCTGCCCCTTCCCTTTCCTGTAGTATCCCAACTTAACACCCTCCCCAAAATTTCTTTATGACTTTGTTTTTAAGACAGAAGGAAATTATATTTTTAAACCCCACTCAGCTCATTAAATTAGAAACAGCCCCACCTCTCACCTCAAACTGCAGTGAACTCATTTTTAAATTTCTTAATACAAACAGACTTCAATTGCCTACCTAGGCTTAAAGGAAGAGAGGGCTATATAAATAAATATTGAATGTTGATTTATTTTGTTCGTTTCCCTCACACATTTGCCAATTAAATATAAAATAATAAAATATATCTACAGTAAGAAATCATGATTCATGATTAGAATCATTATCATTAAAGTGATAATGATTCTGTTGCAATGTTTTATTGTTGCCTTTAGAAGCAAAATGACAAATGACTTAAAAGTACTCTGCCTGTTTGAATCACAAAATGTAAAAGTATCATTTGAATCATCAGATAAATACTTGCTGCACAGGCTTCACTGTGCACATTTAGTTTTTCACCTGTCTTAGTTTAAAGTTACATCTTATTGCTCAATGTAATCATAATATAAAAGTAAATATTTTATTAATAATATTTATTGTACCTACTATTATTTATATGTCTGTGTTCTTAAATTTCTGACGATTTATTGTTTCAGTTCCCACTGTAAAGTATTATAAAAAGAAAGAAATGAAATGTAAAATGAATTGGCTTGATAACTTTGGTAACAAATGCTTTATGAGTGTCATGGAGGGTTGACAAAAATAAATTACAGGAAGGATGATGCATTTTTGTGCTTATAAAATGTGTCCGTCTAAGAGAGAAAAATGTTCCTTAAAAACTTTACTTTGTCCCTGGATGTCCAGAGACTTATCCTGGTGCAAACTTAGGGACTCAGAATGATGATGAACATAACGGCCTCATCAGAGATAAGAATATGGGTGATATATTAATAGTTTGAAAACTTGGTACTCTTCAACTTGAAGAGCTAAATTAAGTCCATTAAACTCTTAATTCTAAGAGTTTTCTGAACTAGAGCAATAGGATCATTCTATGTCCTTTTGTAGACATTATTTAATGCACAAAGGAATAAATGCTTTGGATTTTTCTACCTTCGCCCCAGAATGGCCTGGGCTAGTCATATAGTGAAAGAAGATAAGAAAGACCCTGGATCGCACATTCACCCCCACCTCTCAGTGGCCCTTCCTTACAAAAATAGCATTGCATCAGACTAAGCTATAAAGCAGAGGGACTTTCAGACCTACAATAAATTAGCAAGATCTTTCAGAATAACAACAAATTAACATTTCTCTAAAACAATGTCTACACATCCGTGCACAGAGGTCATTAGACAATTCCCACGTACCAGAGGTTAAGCTCTGTGTCCACAAGCCCCCTGGCATCACACTTTTCAAACTCTGGATTAGAGTTATTTCTACCATAGAGAATGGACTTAATAAGGATGTTTCTTTTTGGACCTGCATATTTCCTCTGATTTAAAAATCTCTGAGATGAAGAGTTGTTGACTAAATATCTCAACTCTTGATAACATTCTTGATAAGGATCCATTAAGGAGTATAATTTTGGATGGGCAATTTTATGTTGTTACTTGTAGAATGTTCTGAGATTTTCTTAATGATGACATTCACATAACAATACCACCTAGCAAGAGTTGAAACTTCACATGAAGGTTTCAAAGATCTTTATTAATTGTTATTATCTTGTTTGATTTTTTTTTCCTTAACAAAGTTTATTTTTCTAGTTGCCATGCCCCCATGTCCTGTGAAAACTTACTCCCTGACTCCTTAAATTCTCACAGCTCTCTCTCAGCTGTGATAATCTCTTTCCAAGGCCATGAGCTGAGAAACTACAGTCGCGTTCTTAAATATGAGTTCCAAGCAAAGCAAGAGGTCAACTGTCTTGTTTAAATATGTGAACCAAAGCCATGGGTTGTAGACTATGTATATTTGTTTGGCAAAGTCCTTAAACATAATGATTTACAAACCACTTTCTATGATAAATTAAAACATATTACACACCATCTTCTATAAATAGGCAAATAGAAAGATGCCACCATATATATATATATATATATATACACATATATACATATATTTATGCTTAGCAACTAATAAAACACAAAATAATGATATATTTAAATTCCCCTGTTATGGGTAAGTACTATTTACAGTTATCGTGAGAGAAAGATAGATAAGTCAAAGAGTCTCTGACTTAAAATTTACTTAATCATGTACTCGAAACTCTCAGATACTACCCACAAACCACAGGGGAAGTGGAGTGAGGAAGTGGCTAGACTCTCAAGAGAAGTTTTCAGCTTTCTTCTCTTTTCTTAAATACTATTTGACATGAGGAATACTAAATAGGAGACTTAGAAAAATGTGAAATCATTATGTGACTCTTGGTTTTCAAGCACACTGCAGTTTACATCCTTTGATATATTTTCTTTAAGTACTTGAACAAAAGCAAAAGTGCCTGCTGAGTATTCAATTTCTTGGGTTTCTGGGTGGGGCATTAGATTAAGTGACAGATAATTTCCTAATCTATGAAATACATATGATCTTTCATGTCAGAACAACTCTGAAATGAGGAGCATACATATCTGAGTTCAAAATTCATGATTGTGATATGAATATTTCTGTAACATCACCACCTTAAACTTGCTCCCTGGTAAAATCGATTGTTTGTATTTTTATTGACTCTATGTAACAGTAACTGTATTAGAGTCCTCTGGCATTACAGAAAGCAGAAAACGCCAACTAAATAGATGGATTCACTCATAGTGTTATAGTCGGAATGTATGTGGGTCATCGTGAAAGTTTCAAGATACAGAAAACTCGAGAAACATAAAATCTGTGTGGATGGAAACAAATAGAGCCCTCCCAGAAGCACCAATTAGCTGAGCTAGTTGAAATTTGCACAGGCGAATTGGAAAGGATGCTGTCAACTGTGTTTCTTAAAAATGAAATAATGAACCATAACATTGTCTCAAAACTTTGGTAGTGGCTCACATATGTACTTACAAAGAGGCTTATTGTAAAGAGGCAATCACAGGTGAAAGTACACATATAAATACAGTTAGACTTCACTGAGAACCTAGAATTTCAAGACTTGGCAATTAATAAATGGAAGCCAGCCTATCTACCTGTCTATCTTATCTCTCTCTCTCTAAATCAATCATTCATCCATAATCTCAATATTTGCTTGGTCATTATTTTTGCTTTCCTAGTGGCCTTCTTAGCTTACTAATTTCTGTGTGGTTTCATATGGCTCTCTCAACCATTTAAAACTGCATATTCCTTTAGCACAACTTCTTAGCCTAATTACCGAATTCCCAACTTTTGAATGAATGGTCTAATTGTTCAAGTCTGCATTTTTCAGCTAGGTTTATGAGTCTTAAGTAGGTAGTGTGCAGGACATAGACCCATATGATACATGTTGAATGCAGTTTTTCCTTAGAAAGGGATGTGGATAGAGGAGGCAGTGAAAGGTACCTCTTGTAAACAGGCACCTTATCACAACATGCCTAAAATTCAATTGTCTTTCTTTTCTTCATATCCTTCCTCTACTGCTTAATGCCTGTACTTCTCTGCATCCTCTACATTGGCAAGTGTCATCATCATTCATCTGGTCAGATTATCTGAGAGGATAGTAGACGTTATTAATGTCTTTTCTTTGTCTCCTGTCCAGTCAGTTCTTGAATCCTGATGATTTATTGATTTCATGACCAATTACCATTCACTTGCTGTAACTTTATATATTTATTTCAATTTTTTATAAAAGTAAAAGTTCAATATAATATCTGTATTTTCTAGACAAAGAAACATAGGCTTATAGTCATTAAGTAACTTAGTGAAAGTAAAGTAGACAGTAAAAAAGATAGAACTGGGATTTTATTCTAGGAATTCTGCCTCTGGCAATATTACTGTCATAGTCTCCAGCGAAGCCTAACAGGAAAGTAGAGGATCTGTAACCAAGAGAGTCAGAAAAACCTAGACTTACTGTAATTATTTTATTTCTAATGCTAACTCTTTGGGGGCAAGTTACTGATTACATTTTACCTTAATCGGTTTCAAGGGAGCCAGCTAGATAATTATAAATGAAAGACTACTCAACTCATGTCTATGTCATTTCCTGTCTCCCTTCCTTTTTCCAGTCAAGGGTCTTTAACATCCTTGGTACCCAGAATGCCTGGCTCACTCCAGTGTTTGGCCTCTATAATTTAAAAGTTGTTGGCTCGGCTCCTGTGGCTCAAGCGGCTAAGGTGCCAGCCACATACACCTAAGGTGGCGGGTTCGAATCCAGCGGGGACCTGCCAAACAACAATGGCTGCAACCAAAAAAAAGCCACGCATTGTGGCAGGTGCCTGTGGTCTCAGCTACTTGGGTGGCAGAGGCAGAAGACTCGCTTGAGCCCAGGAGTTGGAGGTTGCTGTGAGCAGTGAAGCCATAGCACTCTACCCAGGGGGACAGCTTGAGGCTCTGTCTCAAAAAACAAAACAAACAAACAAAAAAAAAACAGTTGTTGAACAAACCAGTTTAAATGCAGCTAATCTTTTCTTGAAGAAAATTTTAGTGCTGCTACCAAGAAATGGAGTAAAGTGAAAGGAGCATAATTTATTGATCTTTCTTATATTTTATTACTTTTTATTCAGATTAATATGGAGGGAGCTTTCTCATATTTAAAAAAAATAGTAGGTAGAGAAGGGCATTATATATATTTTTTTCATCTGCAATTTTGCTTTTATTCTTTCCATTAATTTCTTCCCTATCCAACTTGGGTTCTACTTCAGATTTGATTAATGACTGTAATCTCATTTTCAATATCTAGAATAGAACAGTCTTTATTCTCTATACATATTTGTTCATGGGGAAAAGTGCAAAAGGTGTTATCAGAGTAGGGCTCTTGTTAGCTTTACTTGAACAATGTGCGTGTAGTTCTTGTTTATTTGAACTTATGACATTGATGGCCAAAGCTGGGATTTATTTGATGTTGATTCTGGGTCAGATTCATATAGAAATCTATTAACTGTCATGTAATGCCTCACCTTCTCATTCATTTTGTAGCAATGCATTTATAGACACAGATGGAATTGCCTATACAAATGCTTTCCATTCAACAGGACTTTGATCTCTGTTATGTATTTTCTACATGAAATGTAATTGTCTTATTAGCCACTATTTTATACTGTATTCATACTCTTAACCTTTCATTCCACTAACCAATTCAAACTTTGGCCTTCTCTTAACAGTTTGTTATAACTCTATTAGGGCACATGACACATTTTGCTGTATGAATATAATCAGCTTAATAATGTCATTTTAAAGTTCTAAGAGTACCTCTCATACTGATGGCATGCAATAAAGCTCGATGAATGTTACTGAAATTAAATGGAAATACTCTAAACTGATTGAATCTTATGTTTACTTTTCTGTTTCATGTTTTAAAAATATTTTTCTTTGTCCTATCGATTTTTAGATTCACTAATTGGTAGTTACAAAACGAATATGGTACACTACAACAAATCTCGCTATTTTAAATTATTTTTTTGTTTATTCTCCAAAAATTAAAAATTTGACTAAACTTTTTATGTTAACTATAACTTAACATTCCAAACAACCTTGGTGTTAGATTGTCATCTATGTCCTCCAGAAATAATATATTTAATCTCCTTAGTAACTATCTTGTTTAATTCCTTAGACAATAATAAATTTTGTTCTTTTCATGTTGCTTTCATAGTGGCTGAATATAAGAAAAAAACAAGCTAAGTAAAAGAAATAACATTTTTAGTTTGCCCTCCAGAGTATAGCAATTAAGGTGAGGCTATTGCAATAAGTCAAAAAATGATGGTGGCTTCTACCAGATTGGCAGTGATAGAAAAATGAATGAATTGGAATAATTTTGAAAGTGCAGCCCATTGGATTTGCTGGTTGAATGAATGTGGAACATAAGGAAAGATTAACACAAGGTTTTTGGCCTAAGTAACTTGAAGGAAGAAATCCATTTACTGATATTTGAAGACTTGAGGAAGGTCTGGTTTTGATCATTTATACATCATTGCCTATTAAATATGTCACATTGCCAATTTTATATACATTTCTTGGGTCCAGAAGAGAGAAATAGGTGGTGGATATAAATCTGGAAGCTCGCATAATAGAGATTATAAGTGAAGTCATCTTCAGAGATCATCTCAAGAGTAAATGGAAGAGACCATGGGTTGAACCCTGAGGTCTGCCAACACTTGGAAGGTGAGGAATTGCGAAGTACACAAAAAAGGAGACTGAGAAGGCCAGAAAAGTGGAACTGGTGATTAAATGTCACATTTCAGAAGCAGAGGATGACCAACTGGTACCATTCCTGTTGATAAAACAAGATTAGGATAATGCAGTAAAGAGGGAAAGGTTTTCAATGATGCAGTTTTGCAGCAATGAGGTTGGCTATAACAGCAGGTAGCATTAGATAAGGATTGGTCTTATACAAGAACAAATAGTTACAAAAACAAAGACAGTCTTGCAATAGATATAGACATACTGATAGACAAAATGGTGGGAATGCTGGGAAGTTCTCTTTTGTTTGTTTCTGCATCTTTAGTGAAATAGGTGGCCAGCTGGCAGTGAGGAGAAGTATGCATGAGAGGTCTAGTTAGAAAGATAAAAGGCGTGGAATAGGCATTTTTGTACAAGAAAATGCCAATGGAATAGGGAAATGTGCAGGATTTCTGGGTGTTGCTAGAGATCTATTTGATATTGGTGGTGTAAATGTGAGAAGAGAAGAGGCAGCACAGCTATTTGTTTTTCTCCAGTCTCATTTGGCTGCGAGTAAAGCAGGAAGTGGGCGGAGAGTTGGACTTAAATACAATTAAGATTGTACCAGGTTAGCGTGGCAGTGAGAATGAATTCCTCTAAGGGCAAGGTGAAAGTGATAGATCATAAAATCTAAGCTGGGAAAGAAATTGAAGGAGTTTCAGTGTGAGGAATCAAGAGGACTTGACACAGTGTCTGTGCTAGGGGACTTAGAAGCTCTCAGGGGATCCTCTTAAGCAAACCTCAGGTCCATATTTATTATCATAAAGCAGGAAAAAGTAATTAAAATTTACTTATCAGATATCAGCACTAAAAAGGGGGGACATGGCAAATGTCAAATAGAATGTCTCCAATTTGTTTTTGAAAAACCACAGACCTTAAGCAAGACCCCTGCCTCCAGCGACAAGAGACCTTTAGAATCTGGAGAATCTTCACCCTTAACCATGAAGCCTCGTGTTGCCACACCTCACATCACATTCTCTCTTGGAAGCCAGTTCTCTGATCTCCTGCACGTACCAATCTCACATGCCAGTCTCATGACTCTTTAGGTCTCTCAAGCAGAAAGCAGAATCTAAGCTACAGGTCAGGGAACAATTTTCCCTGTAAGGAATGATGTAAAAGCATGAAAAAGGTGAAAGAAAAATGGTGGTCATTTTAATAGATTCTCATGCACTCAGAGATCCTTAGAAATTTGTCAAATTGTTGACTTCAGGATATGAAGAGGGGATGATTTGAACAGATTCAAGTGAGTCATCAGAGGGTACACTTTCAGAAATTGAAATTTATGAAGAAAATATACTTATCGATAATGACGAAGTCTAGGGTATGAATCACAGGATGAGCAGTTGAGACATGATGGGAAAAGGACCATTATAAAAGGACAACAAGAACCAGAGTTGAAAGAGTATTGGAAGGATCATCGGAGGATGTTGTAATCCCAGTTCTAACTGGGGTGCATGAATGAAAGTATCAGTGATGCAGGAGCTGAAATCCACAGGGAAAAATGGACAGTGGCTTGGAAATCTACAGATGACAGTAATATGGAGGGAGAGTAGGTGGTGAGAGTTTGGAGACAGGAGGTTCAGTACTTGGGATTTTAGCAATGGTGGAAGGAGAAAGAAATCAAAGAAGCCATGAAAAGTCACAAGGATACTTCCCCCCATTTTCAAGGGATGCATTGACTGAAAATGCTGCAGGAGAATTAGCTCTTGATGAGACGTTTTAGTCCAAGCAAGAAAATAAGAAATTTTCAGGGTAGCATTTGAGATTTGAAGTAAAAGATATTTCACTATTGACCAGCCATGATCTCTTTAGGGAAGTGAGGGAAAGTGGTGATGGGGAGAAATAAAGTAACATTCAGAAATTTGAGTAGACGATAGTCTGAAGTATGTGCAGTGTTAAGAGTCCTGAGTTTTTCATGGTAATGGGCATAAACAGGATGGAGAATGCAGATTGTGTTAACCATTAAAGGATGGGTGAGAGTTGAAGGGAATCCAGGCTTTATGCAAGTGAGAGGAAACCAGTGAAATTGGAACACAAGGAAAAAAGAAAGAATACACAGGGCTGCCCAATGCAGCAAGATCATAGGTGACCAGTTAAGGTTAAAGATATTCAGATCATGAAGACAAGGGAACACCCAAAGTGTTTTAAGTAAAAGCATTCCTGAATCATATTTGCATTTTGAATGAATCTGAACACACACATATACTCTCATATATCTTTTTCTTTCACCCTCTAATTTTGATTTTTATTTTCACATTACAGATTATATGCATATTTGAAAATATCATGTGCTCTCCCCACATGTACTATCATTATGTTTTAATGAAAAATAAAAAAAAATATGGGCTGGGCACAGTGGCTCATGCCCATAATTCTAGCACTCTAGGAGGCCAACGTGGATAGATTGCCTGAATTCACAGGTTCAAGACCAGCCTGAGCAAGTGTGAGACCCCCGTCTCTGAAAAAGAGCTGGGCGTGTGGTGGGTGGCTGTAGTTCTAGCTACTCGGGAGGCTGACACAAGAGAATTGCTTGAGCCCAAGAGTTTGAGGTTGCTGTGAGCTATAATGCCGCAGCCTTCTACCAAAGGCAACAAAGTGAGACTCTGTCTCAAATAAATAAATAAATAAAAATTTAAAAATATTTATTATTTCTGGCTCAATTTATCCTCAAAATTTCTGAGTTTTAGGAAACCTACCGCAACCCTTTTGATCAAAATACTCTCCTACTCAAAAACTTTTGGCAGCTACAATATAGGGATTAGGTAAAAATCCTTTAACTTCTGATGCAAAAAGTACAATGAAAATATTGTGCTACTGTCTTTCTAACCCACGGTGTTTCTTTTCTGCCTGTTAGATACTATACTTGTTTCTTTGTCTTTAATCCATCATATCTCTTCCTCTTAGAATTTTTCCTCCATCACGTCCTGTCAAAATTCTTCCTATTCAAATTCCAAATCCTCCTTTATAATATTAGCTGGAGATAATATCTCTGCCCCTGAATCCTCATACACGTTAGTACCAATAATATAGACATGTGAATAGAATCATAATATACTATCTGGGTTTGTGGCAATTAATACAGTTATATATGAATAGATGCTTTTAATGCCAAGGATTATATCATATACATCATACTATATCCTTTAGCACATACTATACCCTATAGCAGCGTACTTTGCACAAATACTATTTCAAAATGTTTGAATAGGACTATAAACAAGCCTATATTATTCATAGATGAGAAGGCATTAGAAAGTATTTTGCTAAGTCTAAATTTGATTGTTACATAACTACTTCTTGTTTTCTCAACTTTAGACGTTATCTTTCAACCTTTTTAGAAAAGAAGTGTATGCTCTTACATATGTCTAAACACAGCACCTTATTCCATATCCCTACAAAATTATATATATATAGTGCTGAGTTAAGCAGTACTTTGTGATTATATTCCTTTCTCATATAATTTTAATTTTCCCAAGAGTTGCCCTCCCTCCCTCTCTCCTTCCTTCCTTCTTTTCTTTTCTTTCTTTCTTTCTTTTTTCTGTGTCCCTAACATTGGCTGTTCCCAGACTCTTCACGAGAGCTGTCAAGTACCATTGAATCCTGTTTCCACATGATTGAGCACATCTGTTGATACATCTCTTCTAGTTTTCTTCCCCCAGAGACATCTTTCCTGTCTTTCTGCTAAAATCTGGACTTGGTTTCTAGAGATGGTACAGAGTTAGATTCCGGGACTTCTCCTTGCCTCTTTTCAACATTAGATCTCTCTTACTGGATTCAGTGTTTGTCTTTCTCCATAGTTTTAGAGGAAAAGCAACTTTCTAAAAAATGGTGCATGAAAAGAATGGTTTATGGCTGAAGTTTTTTGTCTAAAAATTATTTCTTTTCCTTTCATACCTGATTGAGAATTTGACTAAATATAAATTCTTTAATAGAAAACAATTTCACTTCGGAATTTTTTAAGCAATTTCCATTGCCTTCAAGCTCTCAAAGGTGTGTTAAGAAGTGCAATACCACGCTGGGTATGGTGGCATATTCCTATACTTCCAGCTACTTAGGAGTCTAGGCAAGAGGGTCAATTAGCCCAGGAGTTTGAGTCTAGCCTGGGCAATACAGTGAGACCCCATCTCTAACTATATTTTTATTTTTTATTTTATTTTATTTTAATTTTTGTTGTAGAAACAGAGTCTCACTTTATCGCCCTCAGTGGAGTGTCATGGCATCACACACCTCACAGCAACCTCCAGCTTCTGGGCTTAGGCAATTCTCCTGCCTCAGACTCCTGAGTAGCTGGGACCACAGGAACCCACCACAACGCCCAGCTATTTTTTGTTGCAGTTTGCCCAGGGCCGGGTTTGAACCCGCCACCCTCGATATATGGGGCTGGCACCCTACCCACTGAGCCACAGGCGCTGCCCTAACTATATTTTCAATAAATGTTTTTGTAAAAAGTTCAATATCATTCAGATTTTTGGTCTTTTGTAAGCAATTTTTTTTTCTCCTTATGGGCATCTAGTCTATTCCTCACACCTTGGTTTTAAATTTGGCATTGGCATACCCCAGGGTAAGTATTTTTTATTGTGTACTGATAGAGCCCTTAAATTTAAAAATGCAAGCATTTTCACTGGTTAATAGACAACATTTGCATCTGTCATAAACTGAATTTTACTTTCCTCCCCTACCCAAAATTTTTATGTTTACGTCTTAACCCCTGATACTTCAGAATGTGCTTATATTTGGAGGTAGGGTCTTTAAAGAGTAATCAAGTTCAAGTACAGTCACTGGGGTGGACTTTAATCCAATGTGATGGGTGTATTTATAAGAAGATGAGATCTAGGACACAGAGAGAAAACCACGTGAAGACATAAGAAAAAAATGACCATCAATAAGCTCAGGAGAGAGGCCTCAGAAAAAAACAGTACTGCTTGATCTCAGACTCCTGGACTCCAGAACTGTGAGAAAATATATGTGATGTCTAAGCCATAAAGTCTATGGTACTTTGCTGTGGCTGTCCTAGCAAACTAATATACCATCCTTCTCCATCTCTCTTTTTTTCCATCAATTTTTTAATTTATATTTCCTTTTCCTTTCACTCTTTTTATTCGGATATTCCAACTCTTGAATTAATCCTTACATTTTTAAGTCTGTTTGTTATCTCCTATTATCCATTTGGTTACCTTTTTTGCTATATCTACATTTGTGATACTTTGGTGCCTCCATATTCCCATGTTTCTATTGAAATTTTTAACATGCTGTCATATTTTTATTTTCTAAGATTTTTTTCTTGTTCCCTGAAATTCTTGTTACATTGATGTTAATTCTTCTTCTATGGTAATGAATAATACTGATTATAGATTTTCAAGTCTTTTGCCTGTTTCATGGCTTATCTGTCTCCTTTAATTTTCTTTTTTTGTACGTCAGTCTTTTTTATTGAAAACTTTCCTCAAATGTCCAGTGGACCCTCATTTCTGTTTATATGATATTAATGCAATATAAAACAAATAGAGGGTATGCATGACAACCAGGGGACTTGGCTGTACAATGTGATCAGGCATTGGCTAAGCTATTTGAGAAAGGCTGATGAATGTTAACTTTTGGCCTTGTCTCTAGAGTTCTTCAGATATTTCAAAGAATTGTCTAATATCTTTCTGAAATGGGTATACCTGATGCCAGGATATTTAGAACCAAGCAGTACAAGGAAGTCTCATGATTTAGCATGTAAATATTCAGGGTTTTGTTGTTGTTGTTGTTTCCTATCTTACCTGGGCTTGCTGTCACCAAGATTGATAGCTATTTATTTTAATTTATTGTAAAAATTTATATCCCAGGCTGGGGCGTGGTGGCTCATGCCTATAATCCTCATACTCTGGGAAACCCAGATGGGTGGATTACTTGAGCTCAGAAGTTTGAGACCAGCCTGAACCAGAGCAAGACCCCATCTCTAAAAATAGCTGGGCATTGTAGTCCCAGGAGCTTGTAGTCCCCTGTACTGGGGAGGCTGAGGCAAGAGGATCACTGGAGCCCAAGAATTTGACATTGCTGTGAGCTATGATGCTGGAGCACTCTACCAAGCATGACAAAGTAAGATTCTGTCTTAAATTTTAAAAAGAAAAAAAGTAAAAATTAATATCCAGTATCTTATAAATCTAACATTTTAGAGAGGCTTTTTTTTTTTTTTTTGACAGAGTCTCACTTTATTGCTCTTGGCAGAGTTCCGTGGTGTCACAGCTCACAGCAACCTCAAACTCCTGGGCTCAGGTGATTGTCCCACATCAGCATCCTGAGTAGGTGGCACTATGGGCACCTGCCAGAATGCCTGGCTATTTTTTATTGCAGTTTGGCTGGGGTCAGGTTCAAACCTGCCACCCTTGGCATATGGGGCTGGCACCCTATCCACTGAGCCACAGGTGCAGCCCAACATTTTAGAAAGACTTTTATCAAATGCCCATTTTTTTTTAAATTAAATCATAGCTGTGTACATTAATACAATCATGGGGTACAATGTACTGGTTTTATATACCATTTGAAATATTTTCATCAAACTGGTTAACATAGCCTTTACCACATTTTCTTAGTTATTGTGTTAAGACATTTATACTCTACACTTAGTAGATTTAAAATGTACCCTTGTAAAATGCACCGTAGGTGTGTTCCCACCAATTACGCTCCCTCTACCCATCCTCCCCCGCCCCTCCCTCACCTCTTTCCCCTTCTTCTTGGGCTATAGTTGGGTTATAGCTTTCATATTAAAGCTATAAATTGATTTCATAGTAGGGCTGAGTACACTGGATACTTTTTCTTCCATTCTTGAGATACTTTGCTAAGAAAAATATGTTCCAGCTCCATCCATGTAAACATGATAAAGTCTCCATCTTTTTTAAGGCTGCATAATATTCCATGGTGTACATACACCACAATTTATTAATCCATTCATGGGTCAATGGGTACTTGGGCTTCAAGTCTATTTTTAGATCCCTAAGCGATCTCCAAACATCTTTCCAAAAGGAATGCATTAGTTGGCATTCCCACCAGCAGTGTAGAAGTGTTCTCTTTTCTCCACATCCACACCAACATCTCTGGTTTTGGGATTTTGTGATGTGGGCTAATCTTACTGGAGTTAGATGATATCTCAAAGTAGTTTTGATTTGCATTTCTCTGATGATTACGGATGATGAACAGTTTTTCATCTGTCTGTAGGCCGTGCACCTGGCTTCTTCAGAAAAGTTTCTCTTCAAGTCTGCTGCCCACACTGAGATGGGATCACTTGTTTTCTTTTTGTTATTGGTTTATTCAGGTTTTAGATTTCTTCCTGGTTGAATTTTGGTGAGTCATATGTGTCTAGGAATTTATCCATTTCTTCTAGGCTTTCCAATTTACTGGTGTATAGTACCTCAGAATATTCTCTAAAATCCTGTGGATTTCTTCAGTATCTGTTGTAATGTCTCCTTTTTCATCTTTGATTTTATTTCTTTATGGCCAATAGCTTGGTCTTGGCCATAAAGAGCCAATCTCTTTTCAGGTTATTTTCTAGATCTTGTAAGCATGCGTTCTTTCTTTCTTTTTTTTTTTTTCTGACTGCATATTTTTGAATAGCCTTTATTTTAGCTCACTAATTCTTTCTTTTTCTTGGTCAATTCTGCTGTTGAGAGATGCTGTCATTTTGTCAATTGAATTTTTTAGCTCCAGAATTTCTACTTTTTTATTATTATTTCACTCTCTTTGCTAAATTTCTCTGATAGGCTTGTGAATTTCACTTCTGTTTTATCTTGAATTTCAAAGAGCTTCTTCAGGATAAGTATTTTGAATTCTTTGAAAGATCGCCTGTCTCCTATTGGATTGGTCACTCATACCTCTTTAGTTCATTTGATGAGTTCACACTTTGCTGCATGTTCTTGATGCTTATAATGCAGTGATTCTTGCAGATTCCTGGTGTTACCACTTTAGTGGACTTGACTAAGACATGAAAGAATTCCCTAGATTTCCATTTAAAGTCTCACACTCTCATCCCTCACTCTCTATACTGGGCTACTGGAGTGGGAGGAGGAGCAATGGAGGACTCATTCATGGCCACCAGCAACAGATCACACTGTCAATCCAGTCAAACCCCAAACCCACAATGACTGTTGCCTGGCTACCTCTGATTTTTTTTTTTTCCTTTTTGGAAGCCTGAGGGCTTGTTTGTCACCAGGTGGTGAATTCTGCCAGGACTGAGTCCTTCCCTTCAGGGAAGCACATTTCCTTCTGACCCAGGTAGGTTTAGATAGACCTTTTAAGAATTAAGACCTGGATTCAAGTGTTTCGGGGGTTTGCTTGGTACTTTTAGTTCACCATGTCTGAGCTGGTGTTGAAGTTACAAAACAGAGCCCTCTGAACTCTTCCCTTTCCTTTCCCCAAGTGGGAGAAGATTCCCTAAGCTGTAATGCCTATGATTGGGGTGAGGGGTGATGGAGACACTGGCTTGGCTACCACTGCTGGTGTTTTTGGGCCATCACATCCAAAGTTCACTGGCTTTAAGTCAGCACAGCAACAGGAATTACCCAAGGACTACTGCAGCCTTTGTGGCCTGACTGTCTTAGAAATTATTCCAGCCCTCAGGTCGCTTTTTGTCAGCTGTTTGTGGAGCTAGCTACAACTCAAGTTTTGGTGTGCAGGATTTCTCTCTAAATGCTCCCTCCTTTGTCACCCACAGAATCCTGTCCTGTGCTGTGGTCTCCTTGCTCTGATAGCCCTGGTTTTCAATGCAATGTCTCATAATCGCTTCATTCTCCCTCCTCCCCGCACAGGGACTCTCTCCCCAGTTGGAGTTCTTGGGCAACAGTGCCAAGGAATGGTGGAGGAGTGGTATATGCATTGCAAAATTGTCCTTTCTAGCCTCTTCCGTGTGTCTTTCCTTGTTATAATGATAAAGCCACTCATATGATTTGGTTCACCTGAAAATGCTGGATTGCATGGATTGTTCTTGAATTTGGTCTTAGTGTGGAGGAACAGTCCCTGGAGATTTCTATTAGCCATCTTGCTCCACCCACTCTCCTCTTTTGTGTTTTAGAAATCCCTCTCCTACCTTCCTTCAAATTCCCACTAACCTACTCTGTTATTTAGATGGATTAAAGATGTTTCTTTCACTTAAATACTGAGAGTCCCAGCTAAAGAGAAAGGACAAAAACTGATTAATAATTATATACTTGATATGCCTGACAACATAAGAGAAGATTAAATATTTACTAAATAAATTATAAAATAGAACATTTGTAATTGATTAAAATTGCAATGAGGAAATAATTTACCATTTCCATCATGCTTTTTACAACAATAAAAATATGAAGAATGATTAACTTTGGTTCAAATCTTAGTAATAAATTATAGCAAAGTTTAAAAGATAAACATATAAAAAATGTAGTTTTTATAATAGTTCTGCTTTCATAAAACAACTCTAAAATCTTTAGTCCCTACATATGAATTTTAGTTGTTATTATATGACATTATTATATTAATTTATAACAAATAAATAGTCTCTCAAATTTCTGAGGAAGAATATAAATTCTATTAGATGAAAGAAGGGTAAAACTATGACGTTTTTCATTCTTCTTGGAAAAGGAAAGAGTACATTTCTATGCAGAGCACTGTCATCTTCATAAAATTGTATATACTGGATTTTAGCATGTGAAGTTGAGAGAGCTCAGGAAGTTTCACCTCAGAATGTGACTTGCTGGTATGAAGAATATTTTGAATTAAGGGCCCTTAGAGGTCAACAGGCCTTAATAGGCGCTTTCTCTCTATCTGCATAACCAGATGGACCTATCAAAAAAACAACTAACTTCCCTTCCCCTCTCTGTTATCTCAATATATTGCAGGTAAGAAAATCAAGAATGTAACCAAATCACTTTAAAAATAATACCTGTCTCTCAGGTTAATTTAATTTGCAAAGAGAATCATTTACAAACTAATCTGTTTCTTCCATCCATTCATGCTCCCTAGCAACTATTTATTGCCCCTAAACAGACTTACCTATATTGCTTATCATCCCCCACAAAAGGTGGGTATACAAATATCTAGATCCCCTGGCATATTAGTTAATTACTCTGTGATTCTCCCCATCTGCACAGTAAATAAACTTCTTCCTCTTGTTAATCTGCCTTAATTGTGAATTGATCTTTCAGAAAGAAAGGGGTAAAGGGGCCATGCTTGTGGCTCAAAGGAGTAGGGTGCCAGCCCCATATGCTGAGGTGGTGGATTCAAACCCATCCCTGGCCAAAAACTGCAAACAAACAAACAAACAACAACAACAACAACAGCAACAAAAAAAACTTTCTGGGGGAAAGGGAAAGTTTCCCCCCACCTTCACAAAGTTACTTTCAAGATATAATATTTCCAAGTTTATTTTCATTAGAGCTTCAATATGTTGTTATGCAAAAAACAAGAGATGTATTCTCTTTACAAAAGTCAACATATCATTTGTACATACTTTAATAATGTTTTATTTGAATATTATCACTTTCCATTTATTCATTCATAAACTGATTAAACAATTATTTATTTTAAGTACAAAACACTAGTTATAGGTACCATGAGGGAATACAGAAAAATCAGTCAGCTGCTACTAACTTCAAAAAGGAATAAAATTAAGTGTTACTGCAATTAAATAAAGTTCATATTGAAGAACAAAGGAAGAGAAGATGTTTGGCGGTTTAGCCTTGGAGAATGAAAAAGATTACATTCAGCCAAAAGTTGCTAGTTAACCAAACTCCTCATATACTTTGAGCATAATTGGTTTTGTTAAGTTTTATCATTTGTTTCTAGAAATGTAATTTTAAGTTGATCTGTGGCAGATGTTGGAGGAAAACAGAAATGGATCTAAAATCCATAATAATGAGTAACATTGAGGAGAAAAATAAGCAAACAAAACAGATGAAACTGAGTTGAACCTCCTAAAACTAGACCTAAGTAAAATTGGAAGCAATAAGTTTCAAACTTTACATTTTTGCCAAATCGTATTGCTGCTGTTAGTCTATCGTTCCTAGTGTACATTTAACAGCTAATTAAACTTGGAGGAAACTTGGGAGAGAATAATGTATCAGGAGTGCTGTAGGTCAGCTGCAGATCTAAAGGAGTGATACCCACATGCAGAGCAGGGTCTGTGGAGGATGAAACCTACGTCTTGTGTGGTAAGTTCTGAGTAGACTTCATGACACCTTTGGAGGCCTGATAGACTCTGCTGAATCTTCTAAAAGCTTGATATAAAATTGAAATTTTTCTGTATGAAGTGCCTAGAAATTTAAGGGTCTGAAACATTATCAGTCCTGGCTGTGTTATTAACAAGCTCTCATCCTTTTCACAGTTACGTTTCAATCTCTGTGGAATACAATAGGAAGAAAGTCTTATTTTGATTATTTTGGTTTGTAATATTCTCTAACACTTGCTGTTACTTTATTTATTTACTTATTGAGACAGAGTGAGACCACGTTTCTCCTATTACTCTTTTTAAAAACAGGATATGAGGCCTCAGGCTCTGAACTTTTATAAACAAGCAAGATTATTTAAATAGCATTTATTAGTATTCTGTTTTCATTATATTCATGAGAGGTGATTTGGGTTTCCTATTTATGATCGAATACATAAGTGAATTCCTAAGACTTAATGCATTAATTTAATGGTAGTTAATTAAGAGAAAAACGTTAGGAAAATTAATAGACACATAGATATGGCAAAATTAAAAACCTGTTAACACCAATTAGCAAAGGGTTGACACATTGGTCTGAGCTGAGGGTGAGTATCAGAGATGTGCTACCAATTTAACAGGATTGGGTCAGCCAGAGGCCTCAGCAAGACTTGAGTGGGTAGACTCTTTCTCTCCGTATACCTTCAACTCGGCTTCTAAAATGTTCCATTGAAGCTGACGTTAGGCAATCATATAAATGATAGATGGCTTCAGGAAAGCAAAACCAGCTGTTACTTTTAATCTCGTGACTATGAAAGCAGAAGGAGAAATGTTTGCTTTCTCTTTTATTTCTGTTAATGTCATAATGACTCATGGGGCTTGTTCTTCTGTTTGTTTTGACCTCTAGGTCAGTTGCATCTTTTCTGTGAAGTTGCTCAAGCTGGTTATTTTTCTGCTATTGGTAAGAAAGGAAGGGGCAGATTGAGCTTAGATGGGCAGTTTTTGTATTAATCAGGATCTCTGAGTTTGTTTGGCTGTGTTTGATCGGTAACGATGGGGTCACAAAGTCTCTAAATTTTTTAAATAATTTATTTATAAATATATGTTTAAAAATTAAACATATTTTCAATATTAACTAGAAGTATATCCTTCCCATTATATGTCCAGAAATCAAACATATATTCCAATATTAAAGACAATAACTGTAGGAGAATGATATATTTTATAACAAATGATTATTTGGTTATGAATTTTTGATTAGGTATAATTGTTTAATGAAAAGGTGTACCCAGTAAAGATTTCGGTAACAAACTCATGATTGTGTATGTTATACTTAAATTATTAGATCAAATTAAATAAAACTCAAATAATCAGATCAGGAAAGTAGAATCATTACAGTAATTAAATAGTTTGGTAGCTAATTATATAGGCTCATAAAATAAAATAATATTTTTTTGACAATTTTTGAATTCTGTTTTTTATATGATCTGAACAAATTTGTGGATTTTGAACTATTTATTAATGGAGGCAGAGTTTGAACTCATCACTTTTATTAATATGTAACCTTAGTAATAATCTGATTAAAATAGACATGTCTTAGAAGCCAAACAGCTATTAGTCATTCTATTTTCTTTTCTGAGATTTTACAGTGTATTAATCTAAATACTCTGAACCATCTTTTCCTTTGGAGTACGTTTATGCTGAACCTGATCAACAACAATCTTTCTTTTAATAAATTGCTCTTGCTAATTTTAGTCCATTTGTTCCTAACCTTGTTTTTGCGTAAATTCAATTATTTTGAAGCCATGCTAGAGAGATTTTTGTATGTATTTCTTTGGAATGCTTAACATTCTTTGCTTTGGCTCATTAAGGTCACAAACAGTTTTCATTTTTGGCTATTCTTTTCCCTCTGAGTTCACAATGTCCCTTTTTCATATGTGAAAAAGAGAACTACAGGTTACCACCCTTATGTTAGAAATTTTAGTAAGGTTGTCAGTTTTCTTTCACAAGTCTTGGGGCTTGGTTTTAGACAGCCCATGCCTTATAGTCTTTGAAACTGGTCTGCTTCTTTTGAAAGGTCTTCGGAAGTTGAGCATACAAAAGCAGTAGAGAAAAATCAATTTGGCTTTCTTTTGCAGTGTGCTGCCTTCTGCTGGTAATTCCACTTAAAGCAAGTGAATATCATATTTGAAAACAAATATTAAATGCTGAAAGAAATTGGAGCAATGTTTTTCACATTTGTTCACTCGTGAACTGTCAAGAATGCCTTTGAGACCTACAAAGATTCTTTGACTAGATATTGAAAAATTATTTCTTAAAAATTCAGACCCTCTGGTTTAAGTTTCAGCTTCATTGCTGTGCCCAGTTATAAGGCACAATATTCATATGCGTTTGAATTTTCATAATTATGTAAGCAAAATGTGGTCAACCCTTTGTATCCACATGTCCTGTATTTGTGGAATCAACCAGTATTGCAAATTGAAACTATTTGGTAAACTTATATTTGTACTGAACAATGTACAGACTATGTTTGCCATTATTTCCTGACCTAAACAATGCAGGCGTCCCCAAACTACGGCCCGCCGGCCACCTAGGACATTTATCTAGCCTGCCAGGTTTTTTTGCCACAGCTGCCTGTCCTGCTTAGCAGCCGACTCATCCTGGGGCCCGCAGTCCGGGCCTCCAATAGTTTGAGGGACAGTGAACTGGCCTCCTGTTTAAAAAGTTTGAGGACCCCTGCGAGCATAACAAATATTTACATAGAATTTAATTGGATTTGATATTATAAAAAAACTAGATATTTCAGTCAACAATGAATCACATACAAAATGGACCCATAAAATTATGATAGAATTAAAAAATTTCTATGGCTGAAGGCATTACCTTTCTATGTTTAAAAATGTGCAAGTACAGCACTTGGGAGGCCAAGGTGGGTAGATTGCCTGAGCTGACAGCTTTGAGACCAGCATGAGCCAGAGCAAGACTCCATCTCTAAAAAATAGCTGGGCATTGTGGCAGGCACCTATGGTCCCAGCCACTTGAGAGTCTGAGGCAAGAGAATCACTTGAGCCCACAAGTTTGAGGTTGCTGGGAGCTAAGACACCATGGCACTCTACCAAGGGTGACCGAGTGAGACTCTGTCTCCAAAAAAAAAAAAAAAAAAAGTTCAAGTACAGAAATGATTACCATTTTCTTACAATTATCTACAACATTTGGGTACAGTGATATGCTGTACAAGTTTGTGTACAAAGAGCAATAAGCTATACCATACAGGCTAGGTGTGTGGTAGGTTACACCATGTAGGTTTCTGGAAGTATACTTTATGACATTTGCACAATAGCAAAATCACCTAACAATTCATTTATCTGAATGCATCCCTATGGTTAAGTGGCACATAACTGTATAGGGAAGGAGTGTGCACAGTTACATGCAAATATTATGGCATTTTATAAGAAGAACTTGAGCATCTGTGGATTTTGGTATCTGAAGGAGGTCCTAGAACCAATACCCCACAGGTACCAAGAAACAACCGTACTTAAAAATTCTCCTGGAGGAATTGAAGACAAAAGAATTGATCTATAGATCTCAGCTCAAAAAATACTAATCAGTTCCTATACTACCATTTCATAAGGGAGAAAACTAAGTCCAAAGAGGTGAGAGTACAGGAACACTAGAATATAGGCAGAAGTCTTGGTAGAAAAATAATGTGTATGTCTCTGCGTGTGAAATATGTGCCTGTATGTGCACGTAACATGATTGTTACCACGTGTTTTTTTCCTTTGCTTTTGATCTTGAAACAAGTTAGTGGACTTTATTTATAAAGGTTGTGGTTATACTGAATCTTTGAACACTACTTAGGAAAATGGCATTGGAATTAATCATGATGTTTGTGTTTATTCTTTTCTTACTTTCTTTATTTAACAATCCATTCACCTATTCAAACATGGAAGGCTAAAAACCCATTTCATTGCCAAAAATGAGAAAAACTACAACATACCACCTAATTCAGGGATGAATTGTGCATGATGTAGAAGATAAAATGAAACATAGGGAATAGGTAGTAAAAAACAAAATCAAGTGTACTACTGATCAATAATACTATAGTTTAGAGATTTTAGGAACTTAAATTATGTCAATAATATTAACCTGTTCATTATTTAAGTGTACCAAGGGATAGTTATCTATAGACACCCTTTATAACCTACAAATATTGGCACTTAAATTTTAGGCAAATCAAAAAAAAAATATTTAGGCAAATCAACAAATGACCAGAAATAGAGTCTAGATCTGGCTTGCAGTATCTTTGTAAGAGCAACTTCTAATTATAATAAGTTATCATAGCTATTTAATATGCTGCCTCCTGTCTCAGGGAATAATCATACAGCTTATTTTTCTTTTCTTTTTTCTTTTTTTTTTTTTTTTTGCAGTTTTTGGCCAGGGCTGCGTTTGAACCCGCCACCTCCAGCATATGGAGTCAGCGCCCTACTCCTTTGAGCCACAGTGCCACCTGTACAGTTTATTTTTGTAAAGAAGTGATAACTTCTAAAATCTGTTCATGGCACATTAAATGAATGCACGCACGCACATGCACCGCCCTCAGCTAGATTGTTTCAGGTAGTATTTTTGATAATTGCTTCAGAGTTTTAGTTCCTAGGAAGTCCATAAAATTTTTTAAAATGCTTGAAATTCTTGAAAGATATATGGTATATACAGATATTCTACATGCAGAATTTATATAGTAATTTCATTCTTAAAAAGAACTTTCCTAATTAAAAGAAATATCAATTGATTTAAAGATGTTAGTTTTGAGGTATTTGTTTCTATTTTAAATACTTTTATTTTCTCAAATAAAGTGCACTTAGACATTTTTCTAAACAACATTAAAAGAAATACTAAAACTTGAATTTATGAGATATCCTATAACTTTTATCACCGTAGCTTATGCTGGGTGACAGTCTTCTGGAAACCACAAGGAGGCAGACAAAGAACAGATGAAAGAAAACAACCTTCAATCCGTAGTCACTTTTAACTGGTTAAAAGTTACATTCAGACTGAATGGATCTAGTTTTATTGATTTTCTTTCTACTGATTTCATCTTGTTTTCTTCTGACTGTGAAAGCAATCTCACTGTTAGTTTGCACAGTATTGAAAAACCTAGCACTAAAAGTCTATAGTTATTTGACTGCTCCCTTCTCTCTTATTTTCTTCAAAGGGATTGATACAAGAATAACAGTGTTGAAGTCATACACTGCACTGAAGGAGTAAATCGCCATCATTTTCAATCCATTACTTTTCATTGACTTATTTTACCTGTATTTTATTTCCTAAAGAAAAAGGATATTAGTAATTCATTTGTGTTGATACCTATTGCATGGTTTGGTGTATTATCAATAAATGTTTGATCATTCTTGCACCACTTTTAGGCTGATTGTGGCCTCGTAGTTTGGGTGGAATTTTTAAATATCTCTCTATGGGTGTTCAAAGATAATTTGGTTGGTTGAGAAAATACTTGCTAACAGGAGCTACTTTTGTCAGGGAAGTGTTATATTTGCGTGGGATCATATATTTAGAAATGGGAATCACTGTGTAACAATTATGAGACTAAACTATTAAAACCATGAATTAGTCAAAAAGGTAAAATTCACTTTTGCGTGAGACATAAATAATTAAATACTGATCAAAAATTTTTTTCTGAAGGTAATTCAACTTTGATCTATTATAAATAAATGAGATCAAATATTAATAGATCAAGTATGCAAAATAAGCTTTAAAAAAGTCTGAAAAGTTTTAAGGACTATCAGGTTAGGATAAGTTATGCAATACAACAGATTTTTTTGACATTTGATAAAAACTGTTGCTGCGGTATCAGAAGCAAAAATATTCTGAGTCTGCCAGCCACCCCATGCGGCTTCCCCCTACCCCCACTGCTTTCTTTTGATAGGTTGTTAGGCAGATAGTGCTTAGATCTCGGTTAAAGGGCTCAGACAGAGGAGAAAGTCCAAGTCTTTCTTGTGATTCCTGCCTCCTGTGTTTCTTGTCCCGTCTTGCTTCTGGTGAGTCTCTAAATGCCTGAGCATCTTCTTGGTGCACTGAGTTATGTGCAGCTCAAATCCCCTGCTGCTTTTCCCCAACACATGCACTAAAGGCAAAAACTAGCATACTACAATTTGTAGTGATTCATTTAAAAGGCGTGAAATGCTCTTTACTGAGGCACATCAATGAATAAAGGTATGGTATAGATGATAATCAACTAAGCATAATTAACTCTTGATTATCCACATTGCACTATCAGTGACAGAGCTGTGAATCCTTGGGACAGTCTCAGGAATCTTGAGACTTTCCTGTTATTATTTAGGTAGTTAGCCATTTGATATTTAATATGGGATTTCTGTGACTTAGACTCTTTCATCTCTTCACCACCCATCCTACGAAAGCAAACAGTAGTCTCCAGTATCATCAGGCAACGAATAGCACACCCTTTGAAGATGGCTTGTCTAGGGTTAGTTTCCATCTCTGATGCTCATTAGCCATAAGACCTTGGAAACCCACATGATTTCCATTTTCTGCTATTCCTTCCCTAAAAAATACTGATTACTAATTTTATTTACCTCACAAAGTTGTAAGAATTAAATGAGTACACCCCCCCACATACTTATATATTTATTTAGTTCTATGATATATATCTAGAATGTTCTAAGGTATATATCTCCTAAAGTAAAGTCCAATGCGTATTAAGTACTTTGCAAGTGATAGATAATATCATTGGGAAATTTAATCATTTAGTGTTGGAACTTTGTATGTGAACAGAGATATTCCTCACTTTCTTGGGAGGAGTGTTTCTTAACTCTCCTACATGTTGAAATCTCATGCAGAGCTTTTAAAAATAGTGGTGCCTTACCCCAGAGATTCAGGTATAATAACTTGGGGTCTGGCTTCAGCAACTGTTTCTTGTAATCTCTAGCTGATGGTAATATGAGATCACCGCTTATGTCAGAAGGAAATGGTTTGACCTCACTATTATACAGTAGATCCTCTACAAGTTGACCACCCAAGGGACTGTAACAAACTGGTCAACATACAGAGGTGGTCAGCATAAGAAACTTCCATTAAGCACATGTGGTGCCTGTTTGGCATATGAAAATAAGGTCCACTTAAGGACGTGATCAATGTAGAAAGATGGTCAACTATGGAGGTCCTACTGTACTTGAAGGCTCAAAGAAAGGAAGAGAAAGACGTAGAAAGCAACTGGCATGAACCTCAGTTTTTTAGTAAGCCTTTCTGACACATCCACTTCTTATTTTTGGCATTGGCACTTTCTTTCTTGAAATTCCTATGTGACTACACCTTCTTCAGAGTCACTCTACCAGTTTTCTTGCAGGTTCTCAGACTACGTGATTATAGCGGTAAAAGCTATCTCCTCCTTCTGTTTCCACCTACTGTTCCTTTAGTCCACCCACCACACTGTAATCCTAAAAATCTTATCATGTACTGCACTGATGGAATTCTTACGTGGCTTCCTGAGCCTTTCAGAGCAATCTACAAAGTGTTTGTCTCAGCCAGCCTGGCTCCTCAAGATCTCACTTTGCTCCCAGACTCCCTGTCATTCCACTTTCCATGGACTTTGTCAAACGAGGAAATGAATTATGGGGTTTGTTGCCTCCAGCCTTCCTGAAACATTTATTTTCCTGCTTAGAATGCTTTCCCATTAGTGTCACCTTCAATGGGGACTCCTGTCCACTATTCAAAATTTGGGACAAGTGTCAAGCCTCCTAAAAAGGTTTTTCTTGACAATGTACATACTTCCTTCTCTTTAGTCCGAATAAGAAAATTCTTATCTATAACTATCAATCATAGTGGTTAATATACTTATTTTTTTCTTTCATTTAACTGGTTTTATTTCAAAATATTCTTTGTTTTTAATCATCTGAGGACCTCCTGAAGGAAGAAAAACTCTGGATAGTAGTATACTGGAATTTGTTCTCTAAAAGAACACTACTTTCAGATGATTCTAATCTGCACTACACTTTAAAAAAATTTCAAAATCAATAGCCATTGATGTGTGACCATTGGATCAGGAGCATCAGTCACTCAGGAACTTGTAGGAAATTCAAACTCTTGGGTCCCAAAACAGAACCACTGAATCAGAAACTCTGGATTAAAGCCCAGGCATATGTGTATATTAAGCTATATAGGTGATTTTGATACTCAGGAAAAATTAAGAACTACTATTCTATCTTACATGCTTCTTCAACACAAATACTTAATATTTGCTCTATAAAGTTGTTTTTTTCTTTTAAAGAAAACTAGAACTGGGATCATATGTAGGTTGGTATAAATACCAAGATATCTCCAAAGAAATAATAAAAAAACTGGCAGAGCAAGGCTGGAAAAATCTTATAATGCCCCCCAAAACACTTGTTTAACTCCCTGTTATAGAGAACTATTGAGAAAATGACATGAACATTGCCAGAAAATAGCTTTCTTTTGTGAGAGGTAAGAAGAATAATCAGCCTACTTCTACTTCTTTCTTCATAAATATACAATAAATTATCTCTGCTTTTTCTAAAATTTTAGTATGCATAAGTGCACTAAGGAATAAAATATAGCCACAGTAAACCTCTGCATAAAGCTTCACAGAAGTTTGCTTCCTTGCTCTTTGAAAATAGATAAGCAGACTAATGGGCATTGTTTCCTATGAATGAGACTAGATTACCACAGTCAACTGTGATTGACAGCCAGGATTCCATTTCCAACAATTACCCCTATGTTAACACTATTGTACTAACAATTTAGTCAATATTTCAGAACTTGCCCTTTAATTGTGACCAATTTGTGAAAGAAATGTTATGGGAATTTATAACTTAATGATATCTTTGTTATTAATTTGTATCCATTATTGGTTAAATTAAATTAATTTAATTAATCAAAATTAATTAAATTTTCTCACTTGCAAAATGGAAATATTGATAAGAAATGTAGATGAGTTGACATTGATGACATACTGGCCTTCTAGTTACAAAGTAATCTAAAGAAGAATAGGTATAACCACTTGTGAATTATCTTTTTTTATGAAGAAATAGCAAAGGTGTGTGAATAACAAATATCAGTAATCTGAGTAAAATATCAATATCATCTCAGTGAAGCAGAAAACAGAATAAAAATAGTAAATGTGACCAATAATATGAGCTCAGGAGGTTAGAGAATTTCCTGGAGAACTTGATGATTTCTAGCCAAGTGAAGGAAGTGTTTCAAAGAGGAGGGAGTGTCTGGCTGGGTCAAATATTTCTAAGTCAAGGAAGATGAAGACAGAAAGTTAACTGTTAAATTTAGCAATGCAAAGATCATGAATAACATTGACAAGAGTGATTTTTGTGGTTCATGAAGAAAGAAAGACTAATTGGAGTGGATATACAAGAGAACTGTGGAAGAGAAAAAAGAGATAGCAAATAGAGAAATTTTTATTCCCCCAAGAACATTTACATAAAAGAAAATAGAGAAATAGGGAGGAATCTAGGGAGGAGAATGATGCTATGAAAATTTTGTTGGTTTTTTTTACAGTGACAAATAAATATGTTTGTATGTTAATGGGGTGATCCAGTAGAGAGGCAGAAAATGATGATGCAGGATTAAAGAGAGAGAACTCCTGGAGTAATTCCCTTGAGAATGTAGAAGAGATGGGATGGACGGGGGGGACAAAGAGGATCAACAGAGGTGAGGTGATAATCATCTTTGGGTCAAACACCTAACAAAAAACAAAAGAAGAACAATAGGAGGCTCCCAAAATGAGAGAGAAGGAAGTGGGGCCACCTGCTCTGCAGGATCACAGGTACATGGAGAAGGTCCCCATATGTGGGGAAGGGACAGGAGAGAATCCTAGGGTTCCACATTTCCCTGATGGACATTGAAATCTGGGTGACAGGAGGGCCCCTCCATTGTAGCTGCCTCCCAGACTGTCATAAGGAGCTGAGAAGACACTGTATATTGGCATTTCTCCAGAGAAAAGGCACAGCAGTATCCCACTGGCTTTCAGACTCTAGGCACTGTGACTTATCACAATATTGAGATTACAGACCCAGATTAATGCAACTATACAGGGTCAGATCCCTTCCCACTGCCTCCCTACTGGGCTGAGAAAGAAATAGGGAGGCTGGGCACTCCATGTCCAGTAAGTGCATGCTGTATGCCCCCAGTGCCTCCAGTGGAACTAGGTGGGACAGTGTTCAAATTACCACAAGCTGACAAATGCCACCATTGACAGACCTGGGTAGAGTGATTGCTTATGCCAGAGAGGAAAACACAGGAGAATGAAGAGCTGAGATACTGTCATTGAGCTCAAAAATAAAATTCTTTGAAATATGCAGAGAAATAACCCAAGGCTCAGCCAAGGACTACAAGGCACCACCTGTTGCAAGCTTTTTTCTGTAAAGACTCAGATAATATTATTTTAGGCTTTCCCAGTTACATATGTTCTCTGTATCCTCCTCCTCCCTTTCCTCCTCTGCTTCCTCCTCCTCCTGTTCCTTTATTCCTCCTCATGCTCAGCCACACTGCCACTGCTTTCACCACCATATCCGTGGTCCCTTCCTTTTTTTTCCACAATGCTTTATAATGTGGAAATCATTCTTACCTTGGTTGTACAAAAACAGGCAACAGGCCAGATATGACCTGCAGGCTCCCAATCAAGACTGGAGATAGAAGGAATGATCTGCATGGGGCAATAAGAAAGGCAAACCCCTATGTCATACTTAGCTCTTGTGGTGTTAGGAAAAATACAGAAATTAGCAAGCTCAAGTACTAGATTTCAGTTGTTACAAGTTGAAGAGAAGAAAAATGCAAAAGGTTGGGGAATCCCACTCCCAATTCTTTGTGCATGCTAATAAAGATAAAAGGAACTTACCTGCACTAATCTGTTTGGAGACCTATGTTTCAATTTGTCTTTAGAAAACACCTTGAAGTGGCTTGGTGCCCATGGCACAGTGGTTAAGGCACCAGCCACATACACTGAGACTAGAGGATTCTAACCCAGCCTAGGCCAGCTAAACAACAATGATAACTGCAACAAAAAATAGCCAGGCTTTGTGGCACGTGCCTGTAGTCCCAGCTACTTGGGAGGCTGAGGCAGGAGAACTGATTGAGCCCAGGAGTTTGAGGTTGCTATGAGTTGTGACGCCATAGCACTCTACCAAGGGTGACACAGTGAGACTCTGTCTAAAAAAGAAAGAAAGAAAAAGAAAAAACACCTGAAAGAGGAATTGCCAGATCACTGGAAATTTTTTTTATTTTTCCTCAAAAGTGATTACCTATTTTGAAATTGTATCACTGCCCCTCAATTTTTCTAAAAATTAAACTAACCTAAAAACATTGTTGTAACTTGGGCAATAGAACCAGAGGCAAGAGCCAAACATTCATATGGGATCAAGTTGTCCTTATCACCAGATACAGAATCCCAGAAAGACAGGGAGATCATTCTTGAAACCTGCCATACTTTGAGCAAACTTTGTAGAGTACTTATACCCTCTCCCAAAGTTACTATTGTTAGCTAGTAACTAACATCACCCAGCCCTCTGATCTCTAGTGGAAGGACTTGGTGTTTGTTACTTGCCTAAGATGTCCATTTGGTCATGATGGCCTTCATGGCACCAGAACCAGGAGAGGACTGGGTGATGTGACTGATCAATAACTAGTTAGATAATTAACTTTTACAGCTAAGTGGGTATTGTTGAGGCTGGTTTACCTTCATACCTGTAGTCAAAGGAAATACTTGCTTAATGTGAAAATATCACAGATCACAGTAAATTACCCAGCTCTTGCTCAAGAAGGTGTTTGTTTGCAAGTACCTGTAGTATTGTTACTGCTACCTACCCTGGGAAGAAGGATCAGAAGAAACAATTTCAAGTACCAGATATGTATAAATTCATAAGTTCTTTATTTCCAAGAGTCCAACACACTTCTGTTTGTATATGGTACAGATATGATCATTTGGGGACCATCATCCAATTTACATGTCTATTCATTATATTTGATATTAACCCACAACTCTCTGCATAAACTCGGAAAATTATTGTCTCTCATTTGCTTTTAACAAGTTACTACTGTGGATGGGTGTGGCATTTTGTGCTAGGTCCCAGTAAGAAAATGTAATTTACCTAAGTATAAAATTTCTAAATGAAATATAAGAAGTTTATTGATTGGAGTTTCTACAATCATGACTGTGTTTATAAGAAGATGAAATTGCCTCCAATATAGCTCTTTGGCCATATCTTACCTTTCCCTAAATAGAATTTTCTGCTGGTACTCAAAGACAATAATTTTGAGCATGAACATACACTCAGACACTGAGGATGGGAAAGTACAAAGATAGAGTAAGTTTTGGTCCCTCTATGACATCCTGGGGCTCCTGTATCACCTGAAGACAGCCTATGGCTGTGTTTCATAATTAGGATACAGTACATAACTCAAGGATAATGCAAACAATTCTGCCCAGCCTTAAAACACATTCCATTTTATTTGGGCTTGCTCTCTGCAGTGTCAAGATGGGCTTTTAATACATTAAATTGTTCTATCTTGACTGAACTTCAGTTTCTCTCCCTTTTCTCAAATAAAAAGTAGCTAATTCCCCAATGTGTTATAGTAATTTTTAACATTAAACATTTTTTATACCTGGTATCTGATTTCTAGAAGTTTTTCAACAGAAATTTACAGTGGTAATATAATGGCATTGTACTGAGGTAAATGCTTTTAGAAAGAGTTGACACTTAACTCACATCTGTGCTCAGGAGGGTTTCAGAGCTTACATTGATTAAAATTTTGACATTACTCTGAAAGGCAATATGTGTTTATGCTTATATGCCACAATTGTAAAATAGTAGCTAATACACTGAAATGAAAGTATACAGGAAAATAATGTTTAAAAAGTAAGATTAACAATGTAAGAGAAAAAAATCTCAGAAATTACAGATTGATAATGTAGAAATTGAATGAAATCCCTCAAAGTAAGAAATAAAAACAGAAAAGTGACTACTTAATCTAAAAATTAGTATGATACATGTGGATCTTAAGAAGACCATTTCAAGAAAGACCAAAAGCTAATGTGGATTTTCCCATGTTTTGAGATTTATTTTTTTTAAAGAATATATTGTGGATACAGATTTCACTATAGATTTTCCCTTAGCCAAATAATATACTGATTTATGATCCTGGAACTAACTTTAAATTCTTGAAATGACAATGCTCCATGGAATCCATCCTCAATATGGTTATGGATCACTCGAACTCCAGCATTCTGAAGGCGGGTGACATACATGACTCCATCATCTCTTAAGACATCATATTGACAGGTGATGACATAGGTCAGGGGTAAACCACGCAATTTGCTGTCATCAGCCAACAGTGGGGCTGCCCTCACATCCAAGAACCCTGGATATTTCCTAGCCAGCTCAGAACTACCGTAAGTTGGATTATTATAAACATGTCCTTTTACAAACTTCTCAGGTAGCAAGGAACTCCAATTAACAAACTTGAAGAGATGACTGGATTCCACAGGTATGTGTTGGCTGGAAAGCATGGCTTTCTCAAGTGATCTATCCGTAGTAAAATATTCACTCCAGAACCTGACCGTGAGTGCTTTGGAGAGAATTGGAAAGTGTGAATATTCTCGATATGAAGGTAAATCAAAATCAAGAGGCTGAAGGCCAGGATAAATTAGAACTTGGATCTTGAGTTTGGTCTTGACATCTGGGTCATCTATGAGCTGAGAAATAATTAAGATGATTTTCACAAATTATTTTCATTTTAAAATAATACAATAACTGTAATAAGATAATCTATACACCAATTTATAATCTCAAAAGACTTAAGTAATAATTGAAGTATACCATCTCAACAAACTTTCCAATATTCAAAATGGTTTTCCAGAACCAGATATTCCTTAATTAAATGACACTTTTAACTTAATAAAAATCATCCATCATCTACTCCTCATGGAGGATGCAAAAGGATCTAGCCAATAATTAGAAAGTTAATGTCCTCCCCTTTCTATAAAGAATGACATAAATTTTCTCTTTTTTGATGTTATAGTTTATTAAAATAAGCTAGTATACCAATAGCCTTTTTTATGGAGGGGAAAGTTCACTAACAGGGGATTTTTATATGTGGTATTAATGTTAAAATTATATAGTACTTTAAGATATTTGTATAGGCTTTCTGTGAAAAATGGTTTTATTAATATCTCACTTTTTGTAAAATCAAACCTAATGTGGTAATATTTGAAAAAAATCAGTGGTCTGAACAGAGGGATGTGCCAAGTATCAGAGTGGGCAAAAAAGGGATTCATAAAAAATATTATAAAATGTTTTAAATGTTTTAAATTTTTAAAATGTTTTAAAATGTTTTAAATATTTTAATATTTATAAGAAATGTTATAAAATGCTTTAAATTTTGAAAACATATACATTAAAATTTAATTTTATCTATGCTTTAAGGCATATATTATAGTGTAAAAGATGAATGTAACTTCTCCACAAAAATACAGATAGTAATTCTAAACCCATAAGAAGAAAAGAAATATCCAAAATTAAATTAGAGATTAATGAAATTGAAAACAAAAGAATCAGTCAGAAAATTAAGAAAAAAAAGTTGTTATTTTGAAAAAATAAATAAAATAGATAAACCTTTGGCCAGACTAACTAGACAGAGAAAAGTAAAACCTCTAATAACCTAAATCAGAAATGATAAAGGGGAAATAACAACAGATACCACAGAGATATAAGAGATTATCTCTGAATACTACAAGAAACTCTATGCCTAGAAATCTGACATTGTGAAGGAAATGGATCAATATCTGGAATCAAACTCTCCCCTAGACTCAACCAAGAAGAAATAGATATCCTGAATAGACCAATTCTAAGCACTGAAACCAAACAAACTATTAAAAATCTCCCAATAAATTCTATTAAACCTTCAAAGAAGAGCTTATACCTATACTGCAGAAATTATTCCAAAAAACTGAGGAGGAAGGAATCTTCCCCAACACATTCTATGAAGCAAACATAAACCTGATACCAAAGCCAGGAAAAGACCCAACTAAAAAGGAGAACTTCAAATTAATTTCACTAATGAACACTGATGCAAAATTATTCAATAAAATTTTAGCCAATAGACTATAGCTTCTCATTGAAGAAATCATACATCATGATCAAGTAGGTTTCATCCCAGGGATGCCAGGCTCCTGTAACATATTCAAATCCATAAGCATAATTCACTATATCAACCGAAGCAAAAGCAGACCATATGTTTCTCTCTATAGATGCAGAAAAAACATTCAATAAAATTCAACATCCTTTTAAAATTAAAATCCTAAAGAATATAGGCATATATGGGTGGCACATTTCTTAAACTGATCAAAGTCATCTACAAAAGAACCACAGCTAACATTTTACTGAATGGAGTAAAACTAGAAGCTTTTCCACTTAGAACTAGAACTAGACAAGGTTGTCTTCTATCACCACTACTATTCAACATAGTGCTGAAAGTTCTAACCAATGCAATAGGCAATAGAAGGAAAGAAAGGGCATTCAAATGTGAGCAGAGGAGGTCAAATTCTCCCTCTTTGCTGACAATATGATCTCATACTTAGAGAATCCCAAAGACTCAACCACAAGACTCCTGAAAATGATCAAAAAATACAGTAATATTCCAGGATATGAAATCAATGTCCACAAGTCAGTAGCCTTTGCATATGCCCATAATAGCCAGGATGAGAAGCTAATTAAGGACACAATCCCCTTCACAGTAGCTTCAAAGAAAATGAAATACCTAGGAATATACCTAACAAAAGAGGTGAAGGACCTCTATAAAGAAAATTACAAAACCCTAAGAAATAAAATAGCAGAAGATATTAACAAATGGAAGAACATACCATGCTCATCGCTTGAAAGAATCAACACTGGTAAAATGTCTATACTTCCCAAAGCAATCTACAGATTCAATGCCTTCCATTAAAATACCAACATCATACTATCAAGACTTAGAGAAAAAATAATTCTTCATTTTATGTGGAACCAGAAAAAAAACGTATAGCTAAGACAATTCTTAGCAATAAAAACAAAGCAGAAGGCATCAGCCTATCAGACTTCACACTGTACCACAAGGCCATACGATCAAAACAGCATTGTATTGGCACAAAAATGGAGACATAGATATCCGGAACTGAATAGAAAATCATGAGATGAAACTAACTTCGTAGAGCCACCTAATCTTTGATAAATCAAACAACAACATAAGCTAGGGGAAAGAATCCCTATTTAATAAATGGTTTGAGGAGAACTGGATAACCACATGTAAAAGATGAAACTTGGACTTGCACCTTTCTCTACTTACTAAAATTGATTCAAGATGGATAAAAAATTTAAATCTAAGGCATTAAACAATAAAAATCCTTAAAGACACTGTGGGGAAAACACTTGAAGTTATCAAACTGGAGAAAGACTTTAGGAAGAAGAAAGACTTCAGTGGCAACTGCAACAACAACAAAAATAAGCAAATGTTACTTAATTAAACTCAATAGCTTCTGTACAGCTAAGAAGACAACAACCAAAGCAAGTAAACTACCTACACAATGGGAAAGGTTATTTGCATATTATGAATCAGACAAAAGCTTGATAACTAGGATAAACAAAGAACTCAAATTAGTCAATATAAAAAGGCCAACAATCGCTTCTATCACTAGGCAAGAGAGATGAATAGAACTTTCTCTAAAGAAAATAGATGAATGGCTTACAAACATATGTAAAAATGCTCATCATCCCTAATTATCAGAGAAATGCTAATCAAAACCACCCTGCGATATCACCTAACCCCAATGAGAATGTTCCACATCACAAAAGCTCAAAATTGCAGATGCTGGTGTGGATGTGGAGAGAAGGGAACACTTCTACATTGCTGGTGGGACTGCAAACTAATACAACCTTTTTGGAAGGAATTATGGAGAATCTTCAAAGAACTCAAACTAGACCTCCCATTTGATCCTGCAATCCCATTACTGTGCATCTGCCCAGAAGAAAAAATTCCTTTTATCATAAAGACATTTGCACTAGACTATTTATCACAGCTCAATTTATAATCACCAAGATGTGGAAACAGCCTTAATACCCACCAACCCAGGAGTGGACTAACAAGTTGTGGTATATGCATACCATGGAATAATTATTCAGCCCTTAAAAATATGGAGAATTGACATCTTTTGTATTAAACTGGATGGAAGTGAAACACATTATTTTTAGCATGTCAAGAATGGAGAAGCAAGAATCCTATGTACTCAATTGTCATATGGGACATTTGATGACCTAGTATACTTTGGTAGGTGGGGGAAGGGGGATGTAAAGAGAGGGAAGGAGGAAGGGAAGTGGGGGTTCGTGGGGTGTGACACACCTTTTGGGGATGGGTCATTATTATAAGAGGGACTTTAACAAATGCAATCAATGTAACCTAGTTCTTTGTATTCTCAATGAATCCCCAACAATAAAAAAAAAATACAGACATTATTGAATGTACCTGAAATATTTTGCAAATTGTAATATTTATTTAGATTTTTAACTATTATGGCCAAAATAGACCATTTTTGACATTTTGGAGATCATTTGTAAAGATTATTCTTGGTTGCCAGTTTTTTTTTTTTTTTTTTGCAGTTTCTAGCTGGGGTGGGTTTGAACCTGTTCCCTCCGGCATATGGGGCCGGTGCCCTACTCCATGAGCCACAGATGCTGCCCAGGTTGCCAGATATTTTTATATCAATTTTCTCTTAAGACTCTCAAAACGACTCTGTAAAGTTGAAAAGTTTCATTTTCTTCTCTAGATGAGAAAATGAATGTTGACAGACATGAAATGACAAGGCTGATGCCACATCTAGAAATCCAAGTCTCTTGATGTCTAATCTGATGTTTTTCCCACTACATTATGAAACCTGAAGTAATGATTAGAATCCACTTTTTGATGTTTCAAGCATTTGTTTTATATTGTGAATGGAAAAAAGACTGACCAAGACCTCTGTTCCATTTGAGAATATTGTCCAAAAGACTCCAGTAGCCAAACATTTTTTAATGTGGAAAAATATATAAGTAAATATAGATAACAAAACATATAGCAGCAGTGTTTTTAAATTGCTTTAAATGCATAGTTTATAATTAAAGTACCCTAATAAAATCTAAACTTCTACTTATTTATTTCCTAGGTAGTTACGCCTCTGGTGTCCCATGGGGGAAATAGTGTAGATCTTAAATAATCAATAGCAGTATCGTCTTCTCATGAAAACAAAATTTATTCTACATATAATCTGGAACAAAAATGCCTATTATTATTCTTATATTACCATTATTAAATGATAAAATATATACACACAAAGAAATTTTATCTGCACACACAAAAAAACTTTTGAATTATTCATGTTGTTTCTTTGTAAGTAGCATAGCAATCTTTGAATATGCTGATAATTTTCTTAAAATCATTTTGCTTTATAAGTAGCATAGCAATCTTTGAACATGCTGATAATTTTCTTAAAATTATTCTGGCAATCAAAGACAATTTTATTGATAATTATTGAGCACATCTGAACCTCTAATAAGATTGTAAGATCATTGTGTGACCTCACAATTATATGATCTCATTTATCTGACTAGCATAATATTTTACTGACACATGTATAATTTTAAATTAATGATCTACCTGGAGAATTATCATTTCATTTAAAAAAATCTATGATAAGTGATGGATATTCTGATGTTTTAGGCATTTCTTCTCAATGTCCTTCTTAATATTTAAAAACACATCTTTGTTTCTATTTATATTTTAATAAATGAGTTAAATCTGTTTATGAGTAGAGTTTTTTTAAAAGCATACCTGTTGAGTCACTGCTGCAGCTAAATTCCCTCCTGCACTATCTCCAGCAATACCAATTCTTTCAGGGTTCACGCCGTATTTAGCCAGCACTTCTTTACGTAAGAACCACTGCAATGCATCATATACATCTTCAAATTGGATTGGGAAATGATACTTAGGTGCTAATCTGTAGCTGTGAGGAGAAAACATGGTTTTCATGTCACGTTCTTATATTTTATTAAAGCATAACATACATGCCAGAAGGTTACATATCATAGACACCTAACTATTTTAATTTTCAAACTGAATGTAGTCATATACCCAACACCCAGATCATGAAATGGAACCTTGCCAACACCCTGAGAAAACTTTCATTTACTCTCTTCAACTCTTGACGTATCCACTAACCTGACATACAGCACATATATTATAATGTTGGCTGTTTTTTTCCTTTTAAAATAAATAGAATCATGTAGCATGTACTCCTATGTATCTGGCTTTGATTGTGTGTTTCAGCATCATCTACACTGCTACTTACTTCTGTCTGTCTGTACAGGGTACTATTGCGTGGATATATACCAGAAATCATTTCTATTGACATACTGTCGGGCTTGGTGAAAAAAGCCAGTCACAGGAGAATAAAATACTGCAAGAGTCCACATACATGAGGAGTCTAAAATAGTCAAATTCATAGAATCAGTGAATGAAATAATGGTTGTCAGAGGGGGATGTGGGGAAAAGACAATTGATGATTTAATAATCAAGTAGCAAAAATTTCAGTCAAGGAAAATGAGTATGTTCTAGAGATCTACCTTACAACATTGTACCCATAGTCAAAAATAACCTGCATTTAAAAATTTGCTAAGAGGTTAGGACACTTGTTAAATGTTCTTACCACAATCAAGGAAATAAATAATAAAGACTAAGTAAATATTTTTTTTCTACTAAAAACATATTAATAAACTTAAAAGTGTTTTGGGGATTTGGGCTGCTTACAATCCTGTGTTACCACAAAAAGTGCTGCTATGAATATTTTCCTATATATATATTTTTTAAATACAAAAAATTCGCCAGGGTTGAGTTTGAACCCACCACCTCCAGCATATGGGGCTGGCACCCTACTCCTTTAAGCCACAGGCACCACCCTGTACCAAGTTATTCTTAAGCCAGCCCTGTTTAGGACAGGGCTGTTGATGCATAGCCTCCTGGACACTTGGTGTTTTAAGTGATTTTCATTTTAGCCATATCAAGTATTTAGAGGTATCTCCTAATGGCTTTAATTTATACTTCCCTAGTGTATAGTAACATTTCATAAGTTTGTTGATGATGTGGATATACTTTTCTATAAGTCATTTATATTGTTGTGCAATTCTGTGGAATTTAGTATGTTCAGAGGGTTATACAACCATGAACACAGTCAATTTTGCACTATTTTTATAGCCCCCAAAACAAATGTGTAAACACAGCCCATAAAGAAATTATCTAACCTACCTTGCTTAACTGTAGATTCAGCAGATCCCTATTCCAGAGAGGGCCCTGATCTGTACCCAGAAGGACGAGATGAATGTTCAGAGAGGCCTTTTTGGGTTTCCCCGCTAAGTCTATTAACATTAGATCATATCCATTTTGTCCAATCACATTTCTCTACAGAGCTGTTCATATTTTGTTGGAACTATATATAAAAAGGGACAATTTACTCTGTATCTTTGGGTCTTCATTCTGAAGGCCCCCCTGTATACGTGTTAAAATAAGTTTCTGTTTCTTTTCTCTCTTTCATCAGTAAGCCTCAAGTCAGTGATTCTTCACCAAGATTTAGGGAGCCAAGACCCTTTGTCCCTTCAGTGGACATTGGATTGTTTCCACATTTAAGATTTTATGAAAAATGCTGCTATGAAAATACAACTACTTTTTATTTGGATATGTTTTCATTGCCCTGTGTACATACTTAGAAATGAAAAAGTTGGGTTACATGTTAACTCTATGTTTAACCTTTTGAGGAACTACCAAACTGTTCTCCAAAGTGGCTATACCACTTTTTATTTCCACTAGCAGAAGGGAGGGTTCCAATTTTTCCATGTCCTCACTAATACTTGCTACTATCTACTTTTTTCTTAAAGTCATACTAGTAGGTGTGAGTGTGCTTCACTGTGGTTTTGACATGATTTCCCTAATGACTAATGATGTTGAGCATATTCCCATGTGCTTATCGGCCATTTTAATTTTAATAGAACTAAAGTGATTCATCTTTTTATAGTTAGCGTTGTTATCTATTTTTAATATAAATAAAATAAGTACATTCGAAAATAGGGCATCTATTTGTATCAATATTTAAAAGTATATTTTATCTTTTAAGTACATGTGATTTGTTAGTCATTTCAATGACTAAAACAGAGGCGTAGGACATATACTGTCATATGCCTTACCATTTTTAAGAAAATCAGTGAACTGGAACCCAAAGGGAAAACCCTGAAATGAAATGAACATGTTGGAGTCACCTAATTTTTTTTTATTTTTATTTTTTGGGGGGCAGTTTTTGGCCATGACTGGGTTTGAACCCACCACCCCTGTATATGGGGCCAGCACCCTACTCCTTTGAGCCACAGGTGCTGCCCGGAGAAAATAGAAGTCTCACCCAGTTACTCTCAGACCACATTCCAAGCAGTCTGATAAGGCAGTCTCAGAGAGAAGGGGGAAAAAAGGAAAAATGAACCACCTACAGAAGCGTCTGCCTTTTGGGATCAGCTGACAGCAATAACTTTTTTCCTTCTTTCTCTTTATCCTTTGGGCAGCACCCTTTTCTTTTTCTCTCTCTGTTCCTCTCTCTCTCTCCAAAAGTAAAGATTTTACTTCTTTCTATCCTAACCTTTGTCTCAAGAATTCTGTCTCATCCCACATTAGAAGGCTCTGCCCTAATAATGACTTACAACTAAATATTGGACATCATCATGTTCCCACTTTACAACTTTATAATAATGATTGAACTTGGTAAATAGTCATCACTATGTTATTCCTTACCTTTTCATTTATTTTCTGCTGTTTAAATGTAATAGGCATGGAGCTACCTAGCAATCTACCCCCAATTTTACTGTCCCTATGTATTCCTTTCAAACGTGGGTTGTTGTTCTAACACACTATTTTACACAAACTCATTAACTTTGTTCAATTTGTCGATAAATATTAATATTTTATTCTCATCAAGTGCCACACATGAGGCTAAGTCTGTTTTAGGTATTTTATCATTTAGTCTTCACAAGGACCATCAGAGGTGGGAATTATTCATAATGTAATTTTATAAATTGTTCTCCTTCTCCAGAACACTCATTCTTAAAAACTGTGAAATAAAGTTTGAGAGGATATTTATTGCAAATATTTAGGTCCATGGATGACACAATTTCAATTTATCTGAAAAGAATATTCTTTACGGTTAGCTCTTTCTTCTTACCTGAATCACACAGCACTCACACACATACACACACACACTATTTTCTCAGCTCTGATCAGGGTAGGCCTAGCCTTCACTTTCAATCACCTCCTTAGTATAATCTGAGAAACACGTATTTTTATCATCTAAGGAAGCTGAGGGAATCTTGGTACACATGGCATCTGGCCTAAAAATAAAACCACGTGGCTCTTACTTGGTGGATATGACAACAGCATCAAGTCTCTCTGCTGTCAATCTTGACAGGATGTCGTAAGAATGTAAAGCTGAAATAAAAGAAATAATAGCAAGATATTAGTGACACCCTACAGTGGTGGGGTGCCTCTTTTATGTCTACATTTTGGAGAAAAATTTAACACTGTACTTATTATCTATAAGAAACTACTCATCCATCAGTGGAATGAGAGTTTGCCCATGAACCCCCTAATTTCTCTTCAACCCTTTTATCATCAGTCCTGCACACGTTGTCATTAGTCCTTCCAAGCCAGCCCCATTCTCCAGAAGACTTACCCAGCTTCCTCATTGGAAGAGATATTCACTGGCTCTGTTTTATTTATTTATTTATTTATTTTTCTTTCTTTATTTTTTTTTATTGAGGCAGAGTCTCACTCTGTCGCCCTCTGTAGAGTGAAGTTGTGTCATAGCTCACAGCAACCTCAAACTCATTGGCTTAAGCCTCCAATGTCTCAGCCTCCAAAATAGCAAGGACTATAGGCACCCACCAAAATGCCCGGTATTTTTGTTGTTGTTGTTGTTTGTTCGTTTAGAAGGCCCAGGCTGGGTTTGAACCCACCAGCCCTGGTGCATGTAGTCAGTGCCCTAACCACTGAGCTATGAGTGCCCAGCCACTGGCTGTGTTTTAGATGATGGGTATACAACAGTGGAAAGACAAGGTCACTGTCTTGGCCAAGGTGTTGTCACGTATATAACTCAAGGACATAAAAATAGAAATGTGACAACGTCTGAGGACCATCTTAATTTGCATGGGACAATAGGAAAAGCACCTGAATGTGAGCAGGACAGAACGATGCTCCCTTAGTCAGCAAACCTGGTCTTGTTATGTACATGAAGCATAGATGGAATTTCCTCATTCACTGCTTCCTCCATGCTACTCTTCTATAAACAGAACTAGGTGAGGCCGCCTTTGGCTCTTATTCTCTTGTCTAGGAGAAACACTTGATGCTATTCTTACCTGACTCTAATCCTTCTATCTATATCCAATGATTTTACCATGGGTCCTAAAGAAAAATCAAAACATTTTAACCCCAAATGTATTTCTTTGATGTACTTTGAGATGGAGTTCAGTGAGCCAGCAAATGAAAGTAACTGGGCAAAGCTATCTTTTGTAAGGGAAGTCTGTATCTGTAGAAAAATTGCATTGAGCCAGCCAGGCCTTCATTTGCTCAGCTCTCAGAGTCTGACGTATTTAAATGGAAAGAGACACTGACAGCTGTGACCTATGAGGTTCCATCTGTGTAGCAAGGCTTCCTCTTCTCATCATTCCATAACCTGTCTTGCCACTAAAACCCGATTTACCACCATAACCTGTTTTTAGCCATGCTCTCAGCTCCCTGTTCTTTCTGTAACCTCCCAGTGGTATAGAAGACTCTACCACAGTGGGAGGTAGGATAATCACTCTTTTTCTCCCTATGAATGCATTAATAAATCTGTATGCTTTTTCTCCAATTAATCTGCCTCTTGTGAATTGATTTTCAGTGAACTTTCACAGAGTGAAAGACCAGTTTTTCCCTTGACCATACACTCCAAATATTCTTCCCTCTTACTTCCTCCGGGCTACTTGTTCTTTGGTGAACACTCTGAGCCCATCTCTGTCTTAACGTATTTCTATGTATTTCCTTTATTTCCTTCAATCTACCAACTTATTTGTATTTCTTCCGCATTAAAATAAAATGAAATGGTTCTACTTAATTCTCCTGTGGATCTATTATTTTCTTGCTTATTCCTTTCATAAATTAGTTCCTTTAAGGGCAGAAATTATTCTCCCCATTTCCTTATCTCTCACTGTTTGCTTGTTGCAATGTTTATCTGTGGATAGTCTGTCAAATCTCTCCTTGACAGTCTTAACATAGCAAGTTTGACTTCCAAAAGATAAACTTCCTTCCTACTTACTTGGCATCTGTACACCATTTAATACTTTTTATTAATCTCTTTCTTGAGACTCTCACTTTCTTCGACTTTTTAAAAATTTTATGGCCTTTTGGATCACTTTTCAGTATTTGGCTCATTGCCCATTCCTCTACCCAACACTTTTGTCTGTATTCTCCAGGGATCTGTCCTTACCCTCCCAGTCATCCTGTCACAACAAAATACTCACCTTGTCTCAGATCTTTCCCAATCTCCCTTCCTACCACACCCCAGCTTCCCACATCAATTGGCAAATTTTCTTAACTTCAAGTTTGTAAAATTTTCTTGTCAGAACTAATTGCTTCTTCCTCTCTGGAGTTTGTATTTCTTAACTAAGGTCCAATCCAGTCTTTACTCCCCTAGTTGATCCATATTCTATTTGTCACATGTAAACAGATGTATACATATCAAGAAATCTGAACTCAGGTAGGTTAGGTGATTTTTCTCAGAGTCACAAAATTAGTACCTTTATCCAAGTGTTTATACTTTTAAGCATATTTCTCTTTCTACTGCAATTTTATACATCGGGAAATATGTTCCTTTCACAGACATCTTAATTATTCCGGTCTATTTTATCCTACATTTAACATTTTTAAACACACAGCATTTTTTTTGAGACAGAATCTCACTATGTCACCCTGGGTAGAGTGCCATTATGTCACAGCTCACAGCAACCTCTAATTCTTGGACTTAGGCAATTCTCTTCCCTCAGACTTCCAAATAGCTGGAACTACAGGTGTCCACCACAACGCCCAGCTATTTTTTGTTACAGTTATCACTGCTGTTTTTAGCTGGCTGGGGCCGGGTTCGAACCCACCACCCTAGGTATATGGGGCCAGTGCCCTACACACTGAGCCACAGATGCTGCCCCAAACACCACAGTACTTTTTATTTATCAATTGAATAGGGATTGTCTGTGTTAGAATGTACACTCCAAGAAGGCAAAGAATGTTATGTTTGTTCCTCTAATATTGCCAGGAACATACCAAGTGTGTGAGCAAATCAAAGAACACATGAGACCATCCTGTACTGTTAAGTGGAGAATAACAGAGGCACCAATGTAAGTTTTCCTAGAGTAATTGCAATAAATAGAAAAAGTTTTGTCTTTTCATCTCTACTTAGGTTGAAGTGGAAAGGCATGTAGGAAAAAACTGACTTGAAGCTTCAAGGAAGAGTAAAATTGTGCCAAAAGAACAAAGCACAAGATTGTAATATTCATATTGAAGGTCACCTACTAAAGCTTCAGTAAAATTGTTTCAAACTCTGTCAGACAAGTTTTTCAAAGGATTCACTTACCAGCACTTCCCAAACACCAGCCACCACCGTGGATGTAAAACAATCCCCTTCTTAGTGCTTCTGACTTCCTCTTTGGCACATATACACGAACAGGAATGTTGTTGAATCGTGTATCAGTCACAGTGACATTTTCATCTGAGGTTGGTGGGACTTCATCAAAGCTTACAGCAGTTGCAAGGGACTCCATAAAATGATTAAGTCCCAGGAGCTCAATAAATGTAGCCTAAAAGTGAAATCCACACATATCTTTGAATCTCAAAGAGTTTTATGACTATGTAAGCACACATTAACTTTTAATAAGCTCAAAAGAAATGAACTAAATCCTAATACATGACTCCCATTCAGTCCTCTGAAAAGAACCAGAAGTGCAAATATTATGCCTGTGGTAGCTGTATGAAAAGAGGGAGAGCACTCTGAAGGAAACCACAACATGTCATCCCCAAATGGGCTTCCTTAACATATTTCAAGATGGCTGTTCAGAAGCAATGAAAATACAGTAGTTGAGGGGTTATCTTTGGTGGGAGAACATTTTAATCTTCAGAGAAAATGTGTATTGACATAGCCAGGCTTTCTCTGAGGGCCTTCTCTTGTCCACATCCAGGACACCTTTAAAGGTGTAAAAAATAATATTTACCATCTACTCTCTCTGGAGGTTGTTACCTGTGAGGTTTTAGCTATATAACAAGATAATCTCTGCTAGCCAGGCCTCCTCTTCTCTTCTTCCTTCCCGTATCCATAAGTTGCCATCACAATTTATTTCTGACCAGGCTCCAAGCTCCCATTCTTTCTGCAACCTCAAGATGCTACAAAAGCATCAACCATTTGGCCATTCCATTGAGAATTTTATTTTGTAAAACTTCTATGCCCACTAAAAAGTTGGTATGCTTTTTCTCCTATTAATTATCCTTTTATCAGTTGTTGCTAGCAAACCTTTGGAGAACGTTTTCTCTTGACCCTCATAGCTCATTTCTTCCTTATGTTAGGCAGATAGCTAGAAATTCAGCTCTTCTAGGAAAAAAGGACAAGTGTGGAGCCCCCAGGCTGTCATCTTGCTTTAATTCTGTCTGTAATTGCCCACACCTAGGGAACACCATAGCCCAATCTACCCGTCAGAACCTAGCAGCCAACTACAAAATGATGTAGAAGACTCTCGGGCATAGGAATGGGCACAATAGTCTTTAAAAAAAATTTTTTTTTATTAAATCATAGCTATGTACATTAATACAATCATGGGGTACTGTTTTTATATGCAATTTGAAATATTTTCATCAGACTGCTTAACATACCCTTCATGTCATTTTCTTATTGTGTTAAGACATTTATATTCTACATTTAGAAAGATGTACCCTTATAAGATGAACCATAGGCATGATCCCACCAATCACCCTCCTTCCACCCATCATCCTCCCTCCCCTCCCCTCCTTCTCCCCTTTCCCAATATTCTTGGGCTATAATTGGGTTAAAGCTTTCCTATTAAAGCTATAAGTTAGTTTCATAGTAGGGCTGAGTACATTGATCATGCCATTAGCTTAAATCTATATGGTGATTCGCACTCCCCCAGGGCCTTCAGAGAGGCTAATGGGAGGTCCTCATGCCCACTAATGGGACAGTTTATTAGAAGACAGGAAAGCTTCTAACACAACCAGAAGGGGTCCCTGGAAGGGTTTGCCATTGCAGCTTGGTTGTTTTGGGGCTTTCATGACTTATCTGCCTGCCTAAACCTGCTGGCAAAGACTGATCTTGTCCTTGAAATTTAGCTGGCTGACATTGGTTTCTTTAAAACTTAATGAGTGGCCTCTGTTGATGGGTCCTTTATTTGTGTTAGAGAACTGTTTCCGCCCAATCCCCAGAGGAAGTCCCTCCCCTGGCATTGCCCTGCTTAGCATCAGCCAGTGACCAAAGGCTGCACATGTCACTCTAAAGGGGTTCCTGCTCCGTCATCTCTGTGCCATTTCCCAGCCCCTGCTTCAAACCTTCTAACTCCCAGCAGTAAGACTCTGGTTCTAAGATGACCTATGAAGCATGAGGTACACTTGATTAAAACAGTATAAAACAGAAGTGCTGGCCATAATCCATGCCTCTTTGCCTTTTTCTTGTGGTGATAGTGGGGGGGACCTATTTGCTATCTATAGTGAACATATCTTGCTCTGCAAATGTATGTCTTGCTCTTACTCTGTAAACCTTTCTCTTCCTTAATAAACTTTGTTTTGTTACTCCAATTTCTTCCTCAGTAGGTCCTTGGTCTTGGGGATTCCAAGAATGAACCCTCAGACCACAGATTGCTGGTAAGAAAGGATTTTTATTAGACAGAAGGGGATACAGAAGGAGTAAAATTGCTACACAGCTTCTACAAAGGGTAAGACCTAGGTTGGAAGTCTCTCTCATGGGCCCTTTGTCTAGGGGTATATATCACTTTTTGGCCAGGACTTGGTAGGTGGAAAAACACCTTTTCAAAGTTAAAGAGTAAGTTAACATATGAATGAATGTCTTGCAGGAGTCCAGAGAGTGTGGCCTGAAAAAGGCATTGTGCTTTGGCCTAGAGATGTTCTGATTTCTGAGTTCCCCTGGGCTTAGAGAACGGGGAAATCCCTGTCCAGGCCTGAGTGGGGGAATTCTGTATCAGTTTCACACTTGTCTTACTTTGGGGTTTCTGGTCATTGCAAAGAGAACTGATGGAAGTTCAGAACTGGAAGAATGGAGGAAGGAGGCTGCTTGTTAAAACCTTGACATTTTAGGAGACAGGCAGCAGCCTTGAAAGCCACACTGTCCACAAACACACATCAAGTCAAGTTCTTTACAAAGCTTTAGGGTTCCAGAGCTGAACAAGATGAATATTCTTCTCAAGAATCTCAGAGTTAAAAGAGAAGACAGTTTAGGAAATTGTTACAAAACAACCTAAATATTACAGAGCTCTGCACAAGGTAACTTTGGGAGCAAAGGGTGTGTATGGGGTGGGTTGGGTTACAAAAGCTGGGGTGGGGGGGAGTTATAACAAATGAAAAATGTTTGCAGAAAGGAAGGACATTTTTGTCAGTTTGGAAAGAAATGCTTTATTTCAAGAAAGCATCTTCACAAATAAAGGAAAAAATCCTTTCCAAGTGGCAGAACTGGTTTAGCTTAGAATTGGCACAGCTCTTGTTGTGAGGTATGGCCATAAAACTTGACAGCTGAATGGCAGAACTGAGAGATATGTAATGGATAATAGGAAAAGGGAGGGCAGCCTGCCTCCTGTACTTTCACCCTAGAATGAGCCAGCCCTTTAAGCACTGTATGTGTATTAATACCATTAATATTAACACCTTGCCTATGGAAGAGATAGATAATATTAACTTATCCATTTCAAAAAAGAAAAAAAAACGAGTCCAGGGAGTTTCAGTAAGCCCTCTAAGCTTATATAGCTAGTAAGGTATATTTACCAGAATTCTAAATCCATCAGTTTGAGTTTTGATTTACTGTTCATAGTGCAATTCTTCAAGAAAGGGTGTGAATGCTGAAAGATTGCCAGACATTTGAAGGAAACCAGCCAAACTAATCAGAAAAAAACAAGATGAAGCAGGAGAATAATTAAATACAAAAACCAAACAAGAAGCAGATAGTTCAGCAATAAGAAATGACATAAAAACAATTTTTTACATCATATCCTTTGAGGGCTCTGAAAGTATATTCCATTCATAAATTGTGGAGAGAATGCAAATGAATAAATGAATGCAAAGACTACCAGAGAAGATATATATCTATATCTCTATATATGTACACATACACATATATATTTAAATTTTGCTGAAATGAATAAAAAAAGATAATTAATAGCAGAACTCCAAAAAGAAATTAATGACCTCTTGCAAACTGTTGCTTGACAATAACAAATACAAGAAAAAAGAATTGTTCCCTGTTAAAACTCTCTGATAGCTCTATATTACATGTAAATTATATCAAATCTCATGATCTTTGTCCATAAAGCATTGTATGATATGACATGTAACCTCATTGAACAAATTGCAACAATTTCCCCATCAAACCCAAATGTTGTATGTGATTTCTTGAACTTGTCAGAACTTAGCAGCTGAGATTTTTGCACCTGTTGCTCTCCCTCCTGGAAAACGTTTTCCTTAGCACCTAGGATGGCTGGTTTCATTTCACCTTCCGGTCTTTAAGCAGGTAGTTTTTCTTCATAATGGCTTCCTCTGACCAGACATGCAGTGAGGCCCACCCCTTCCTTCTGCCCAAATTACTCTCTTTTTCTCCATTTCATCTCCTTTAAGGCACTGCTTGTGATCTGAAGTCACGTACTACTTTGGTTCTAATTTGTTTTTTCCTCTACCACTACAATGTTCACTCTATAGGGGCAGACTCCTTGTTTCTATAATAGAACTTGACAGAGATTTGAATGGTGAAATGAATGTGAAACAAAATATGAATCTAGGAGTTGCAACATCTACATGATATCTGATTTCTGTCCTGAGAAAGATTTTTAAAAATGAAGGGAATAAAATAATCAAAGAAATAATAGGCAAACAGTTCCCGGCACCAGAGAGAACTACACCCTTTTTACTTGCCACAGGCAGCGTTGCTATGGCAAACAGCCAGTTTCTATGACACCCAAGGTTCCTCCTTCCGTTTCTGCATATCTTGCCTTTTCTGGCTAACTCTGGGCATGTGCCAACAAGCTTACCTATGGAGTATTTCCTTGAGAACTTCTTTTTTTAGTCAGAACATTAGGGGGTACACATAGTTTGTATATATACTTTGTTGTTCAGATTGAGTCAAAGTTACAAGTATGCCCTCACTGGGATAGTGCCCACTGTACTAAACAGGGGTGAATTTACACATTCCCTCCACCACCTCCTTCCAGCTTGATTTTTAGGAGATTGCCTGAGAAATTTACGTATCTATATTTCAAATCCAACAGCTATAAAAATTAATAAGTTAACAGCACTGCACAATTTGTTTACTTACAAAATTCAAATAAGGACTTGTTGATTTTTTTTAACATAATTCCAATACATAAAATAAAAAGCAAGAAAACAAGCAACATTGCTAAGCATTACATTATCAAAGCCACAACACGTATTTACAAAGATATAAAGGTCAATAGATCAATAAATCAAAAGAACAAAATCCTGGAAAAATTATTTCTCCAGGTCAACTGACTACATTCCTGAAATCACAAAATTCCAAACTTACCAAATGTGCAAAAGTTTTCGTGTATGTGTTCACCCACATCATTCTTCCTGGCTCCTCTAAATTATCTGGGAGAGGTATATAAATGTAGTATGCTACAAAGACCCCCGCAATCAAAAGGTATAGAGATTTTCTTCCCATGCTGTAGTTCCTGTGCTTCTTTGTCTTCAGAAACAGAGAAAGTAAACTTACATGATATGCCTGAATAGTGTTCTTCAATAAGTTTCTTAGCTCCACCAAGAAGCTTTATGTTGCTTTATGAATATAGAGTTATTCACTGATAAGGGTTCACATAATGAAGTTAAAATTTCATTGGTTAGCAGATACAGTCTCATTGAAAGACACTTCAAGATTTAATGAGTAATAGGAAACTCAGGCATGTTCTCTCACAGGTCAAACTCGTATTTGTATTCCAGTTAGTGAGCATGTATTGAGCAATAACATGGGTGTTGCAGTTTCCCTGAGGAAACAGATCACAGGATATGGATAATCAGTACATACTGCAAGGAGAGAAGCTCACCATCGCTCTGCAGAGAGCAATCCCCTCAGCACCGGCATTTACAGTTCTCACAGCTCACAGGTTCTTTCCTCAACAACTTTTCCCAACAACTTTGTTAGTTTCTAATCTATACATAAACACTTCCTCGACCTCTTCCCAATCCTGCCTGTAAGAACACAGAGCTGCTTGGTGGCATGAGCCAAGCTTCAGATGCTCCTATGCTTGCATCAGGAACTTTTAACACTCTCATGTCCTCCACGGTCTGAGTCAGGTCACGGACTGAGAAAAAGTCTGTCTACATTTCCCCCTTTTTGTTTTGAACAATCTTTGTAAAACATTAAAGAAAAAACTGAGGTCTTTTGTTTCATTCTTTCTGACTTTCTTGAGATTCTTCTCCAGACTATGCAACAAAACACAGTAATGCCAATGATTAATAGCATAAAAATGAAAGAAGCACTACTCAATGCTTTCAGTTGTTTAATAGGAGATGGTTGACTAATACCATCATGTTCAATGATAGCTTGACCTTGTGAATTGTAAGGGATGCCAGTAGTGTGACTGATATTCCAGCATGAAAGAAAAGTTTGAAATGGATGGGACAGATAACTGGGTGCATTATCTGTCTTTATGTTGGCAGGGAGTCATGTGTGATTAAAGCTTCATTTAGATGAGTGATAACGTGTGGATCTTTCACCAGGGATAGCTGATGCCCACAAATAACCAGAAAAAGTGTCCACTGAGTGATGTACATACTTTAACCTTTCAAAAGAGGGAATAATAGTAACATCCATCTGCCATATATGGTTGGGATGAAGACCACAGGGATTTACTCCAGGGGAATAAATAGGATTATTAAGCTAACTGCAAGATGGACACAGTGAGATAATATGTTTTGCTTGTTTGATAGGAATAGAGAATTGCTGTGCTAAGCCTTTGGCATTAACATGAGTGTCTGCATGAAATTGTGATGCAGTAAATACAGATCCAATCAATAATTTGTCAATGTGATCATTACATGAGGCCATGGGATCAGGAAGTCCCATGTGAGCATGGATATGAGTAATGTAGAGAGGATTAGAATGCAAACGAATGAGGGTTGGAGTTTAGAAAACCATGTAATCAAGTCATCATTATGTGATGGTGTGAGATAAATAGTTTCAATGTGAGAAACAACAGTCTCAACATATTGTGAATCAGTAACTATGTTGAGAGCAGAAGAGAAGTCTGATAATAAAAGATAAATGGCATAAAGTTCATTCTTCTTAACAGAAGAATAGGGTCCTTGCTGAACTTTAGACATTGGGCCATTGGTATATCCTATCATTCCAAGTTTATTAGCATCTGTGTAAAAAGTATCTGCATGAGAAAGGGGAGCAGAACGTACACATGAAGATAAGATCCAAGAGGTTTTCTTTAGAAACTGACTACACTTGTCTTTTGGATAAGCATTACTAATAGATCCAAAAAATGAGGTAAAAGCAATTTGGCAATCCAGATTAATTTTCCAATTAACGTGAATCTGTAGTTCCGTTAATGGGAGTGTAATAGAGGCTGGATCAGAACCCAGTAATAGTCTAATGTGAGAATGATCTTTTACTACTAGGTGGCAGATTTTCTCCAAATATGTAGACAATCTCTTTGATGTTTTATTAGGTAAAAATACCCATTGTAAAATTAAATTCGTTTGATAAATGAGGCCAGTTGGAGAATATTCTGAGGGAAGAACAAGGAAAAGAACTGGTGAGTTAGGATCTGTATGATCAAGATAGGATAGCAAATGCCTGAGAAATTACCAAAAGCTCCTCTTTCACTGCAGGGGTTAACTGGCGAGGGCTGGATCCCCCTCTAATGTAGAAAATAAATAAGTTAAGGCATAGGTTGGGATACCTAAAGAAGGTCTAAGCCAATTAATATCTCCTAAGAGCCTTTGAAAGTCATTAAGCATTTTAAGTTTATTAGTATATAATTCTACTCTTTGAGGCCATATTTTTTGAGAATCAAGTCTATAGCCTAAATATGAAAAAGGAGGTTGAGTTTGAATATTATCAGGAGCTATTTGGAGATCATACTTATGTATTAATGGAAGAGGCACATTTTAATATATTTTGTAATGTGGAGTATAGGCAAAACACCTATATGCCTCTGGCCAAAAAAGCCATTTGAGAGAGAGCAGAGAAAAGACTTTGTGCAGGCATACTTATGAGAAACCGAGGCAGAATCCCATGTGGCCGGGTTGGTTGTGGGCCTAACATGACCAAAGCTTTGGCTGGAATAGCATTTACTGCATTAAGGAATTAAGGTTGACTTTATAAGGCCAATAAAAAAGCCCTTTGGATAACTGGCCAGATACCCATCAGTAACCTTTCCTGATCTGTGGTTAAGTAATGAAGGTTGCTTGCTGACAGGTCTGGGAATGGAAATGTGCTCAGGGACCTCAAGAGAAGAGGAATTTACCCAATGCATACAGGTATCTAATGGCACAGATGAAACCTGGGCTCGTGAAAGGCTTTTGAGAAGTTTAGCCTGGAAATTCCTTATAAAAGGTTCCAGCAAAAAAGGCCTACATGGGAGCAGAGGTTTGCACACAAATTCCTGTATGCCCAAGAAGCTTCTTTATGCCTTGTTTAAAGATCTGAAGTAACAGCTTCCAAACAGCAAAGCCAGCAAGGGCAGGTATTCAATTTACCTTGTTCCTCCATAGCCTCAGGCATCATCAGATAAGAACAAAGAAGTAGTGGCTGACAACGTGTTCTCCATTAAGTTATGTTATATTGGGTTATGTTGAAAGAGTTATGTCAAAAGGTGTATGTTGAGTGGATTATCAGAAGCTAATCATGAGGTAGTCAAAAGATGTTCAAATGGATTAATGAAGTCATTGATGTATAGTGCACATGTACAGATGGATTGTAATGAATATTAATGAGGTCATTGCTATATAGTGTGCATGCACAAGATTGACTATATAAACCAACAGTAAATAAAGAAAGCTCACCACTTTGCCTGAGTGAGTAGATGATCACCTTTATTTAAAACACAATTTCAATAAGCGTGCTTATTCTCTGCGACATTGCTTTTCCATGAGACTCACACGGCAACAGTGGAGACTTCTGCATGGGTACACAAAATATCATCCGTATTATGAATTATAACAGCAGAAAGAAACTGCTTTCTTACTTCCTATAGAGACTGGTTAACAAAGTGTTGTCACAAGGTGAGACTATTAAGCAATACTTGTGGCAATATACCCCATCGATATCTATCACCAGGCTTGTATTGATTTAGGGAAGGTACTGAAAAGGCAAAGAGAAGGTGATCTTCAGGGTGCCAACAAATGATAAAAAAGCAATCCTTTAAATCAATAATATGCAAATGCCATTCCCTAGGAATCATAGAAGAAGATGGCAGGCCAGGCTGTAACAGACCCATGGGTTGAATGGTAGAATTAGCCTTTCTTAAGTTTGTAAGCATTCTCCATTTTCCTGATTTCTTTTTTATTGCAAAAATAGGAGAATTCCATGGATTTGTAGAAGGTTCTATATGACCTTCTTTTAACTGTTCCTGTATAATATGTGAGAGGGCTTCTAATTTATCATGAGTTAAAGGCCACTGCAGGCTTGAACTCTTTCTCAAGTCCTTGTACAGCACAGATGAGTCTGTATGATAGCAACATCATCATATTGTAACTGAGCCTCAGTGTCAAGCCATTGTCCATTGCCCACTAATTGATCCTCTGTGTTTGGAGTGCCTCTAGCCTGATTCTGTCTGGCTAATATGGCTGCCTCTTCCTTCTATCAAGTACAAAATTGCAAGTATTGACCTGATTCAAGAACAATGCGAGCAATTGCATCCCAGTCACAGGGAATGAGTCTCATTTCTGAAGCCAATCCTAGAAGTAAGCCTTTAATATAAGGAGATTGCATGCTGTATTGAGTAACAGCTTGCTTGAGATTTTTGATGGTTTTAAAAGTGAGGGGATTGTGACTTTACTGAACACCCTTTGAGGACATTATTCATTGGGAGAGAGATCTGTAAGCATAACTGGGTAGAGTCCCAAAATTTGAGAATCAAACACTTTAATATCTCCTGCTTTCCTTCCTTCCAATACAGCTTGAACAAATGAGGATCAGCAATGGCCAGGCTCTGGTAATGTTGGAGCAGAAGGTGCAGAGGCCCCTCGCCACTCTTTGAATTACTTTCACAGATCTTTTCTTTTGTGACATTATCTAAATGTTTGGACAGTTCAGATAACTGTGCTACCAATACCTTATAATTAGGAGGTGCATCTGTGCCCTCAAATTCACTTTCAGATAAAGATTCAGAGCTGGATTCCTTTTTACTACTATTAAGACACTCTGCCTTAGATTCAGTTTCAGGTTGCACCTCATAATTCTGTGAAATTTCTTTCTTTTACTTCTTTTCAATTGCCTCTTTTTTCCACTTTGGCAATGGAAGCAATGGTTCAGAGGGCATTGGATCAGTAGACTCATAGCCTCTTCCCTCATAATATGACTTTTTCTTAGTTAATTCACGGTCAGAAACTGATGTTGGTGAGACTCACTCTCTGTGTCAGACTGCAATGGCTCCAGAGCCAAAGTAATGAGATTTTAGAGACCACACTGACACAGGAATGTTATCACCTTCCTGATGAGTAAGGTGCAATGCTCTCATCACCTGTTTCTAAGTTTTAAAACTCAAAACAGCTCTACCTGAAGGCTGAAACCAATAGCAGTGCTTGCGCACATATTGAAATAATTCCTCAAAATTCTTTTCTTTCACTTTTGCTCCAGTACTTTGCAGGAGAGTTTTGAGGACTTTCAGGTATTGAGATTCTAATGACGGAGACTGCCCCATTGTCCTCCTATCTCTCCTTTAATAATTCCAAAATTTTCCCTTACCCCTGAGCAAGAGTCCAGGATCCTGCTGGCTGACCCTGCTCACTGCACCAGATGTTGCAGTTTCCCTGTGGAAACTGTAGTTTCTCTGAGGAAATGGATCGCAGGACGTGGATGATCCATACATGCCACAAGGAGAGAGGATCATCTTCCCTCTGCAGAGAGTGAGCCCCTGGGCACCAGCAGGATTTTTATGAGAAAGTATTGCAAGACTTTTGTCAACAAGTAACAGTTCTCACGGCTCACAGGTTCTTTCCTCAACTTTTTCCCAACAATTTTGTTAGTTTCTAATCTATACATAAACATTTCCTCAACCACTTCCCAACCCTCCCTGTGAGAGCACAGAGCTGCTTGGTGGCATACCTCCAAGCTTCATATGCTCCCGAGCTTGCATCAGGAACTTTTAACACTCTTATGTCCTCTGAGGCCTGAGTCAGTTCTCTGACTGATAAAAAGTCCATCTACACATGGAGAGAGTTTTTTAATTTTAGTTAAGTCATTTATGGAACATATAAAGACTACAGAATCTTTATTTTAAAATAGTTCATCATGGGATATAGGAAAACAAATAAACATCTTTTTAAAATGTTGGGAGTCCAGAAAATAATATAGCCAATATCTCTGCCACTACATAATTGAAACGATGAGTTTATAATTTCTTTTTGTGACAGATTCTCATGTGGTCACCCTTGGTAGAGTGCTGTGGTGTCTTAGCTTACAGCAACCACAAACTCCTGGGTTCAAGTGATCCTTTTTCTCAGGTTCCCAAGTAGCTTAGAGTACAGGCACCCACCACAATGCCTGGCTATTTTTTAGAGATGGGGACTCACTCTGGCTCAGTCTGCTCTCGAACCTATGAGCTCAGGCAATCCACCAACCTCAGTCACCCAAATGTTGGGATTACAAGTGATACAGGACAAGTGGCATCCCAGCCAACTCGTGGAGCTAGGGGGCCAGACCTGTTACCTCTGCCTTGGATGTTGGTGCAGTGGCAGCAAGCAGTGAAACCAGTGAGATAGAGGGTGGGCAGGTGGGCCCCATTTCTTAGGCCTGGGAATGAAAGGGATTATAGCCATTCATTTGCTACCCAGACATGTCCTAGACACAATGTCCCCAAAATGCTACCAGGTCCTGCTAAAGGTAACCACTGAGGGACCCATGCAACTATATATACCCCTAGACAAAGAGCCTGGAGAGAGAAAGACAGACAGAGTGAGAGTGGGTTTTCTCTCTCTGCCAGGAGCTCTGGTACTTCTGTATTCTTTTCTGTAAATAAATCAAGTCTTACCAGTGATCTGTGGTCCATGGATTCATTCTTTGAATCACGGAGACCAAGAACTTACTGAAGAGTGAATTTCTGGTATCACAGGCCTGAGTGCCAGGCCCTATAATAATTTTTGAATCTAATTTAACACTTTAAAATTGTTCTTTGACTTCTCTATATTATTGTATGTGTTTCTTCAAGTTAACATTTTATTTCCATTTTGTATTAATGGAGTCTTATATACTGCTATTCTGACATTAGAAAACATTTATATAGTTCAAAAAGAAAAAGAAAGTACTTTAGAGCTCTCAGTAAATAAGCTGTATTACTTTAAATTGGTATTCTGAGAAAATGGATAAAATTTGATGGGTACTTTTGATACTTTCTATGTATTCATTTTGGATGTAGGAGCAATATAATAGAAGATTAAAAATTATTTTAAAATTACTGAAACAACTAAGATTGTATTAGACCTTTGAATGACTGGAAGAATTCAACAGTGAAGCCATCAAGTCCTGGATTTTTCTTTGATGGGAGAATATTTGTAATTGCTTCCACCTTGTTACTTGTTATTGTTTTATTCAGATTTTCAATTTCTTCCTGGCTTAATCTTGGTAGGTTGTATGTGTCTAGCAATTTATCTGTTTCTTCTAGGTTTTCTAATTTATTACCATACAGTTGCTCATAGTGGTCTCTAATGATTCTTAGGTTTTTCATGTAATGCCTGTTTAAAACATCTCACAGAACTGTGTTCTTCAGAACACTAACACAAATCCTACTTAAACTATTTCAAAATTGAAGAGGAGGATATACTCCCACACTCATTCTATGAGAACCACTGTGATAGAAAAACCAGACAAAGCCACAATGATAAAAGAAAACTATAGGCCAATATCTCTGATGAACATAGATGCAGAATCCTCAACAAAATATACCAAACCAACTACAACAATACATTAAAAAGGTTATTCATTCTCATCAAGTGGGATTCATCCTAGGAATACAAGGATGGCTCAACACATGCATATCAATCAATGTAATACAATTAATTAATTATCAATTGAATAAAGGATGAACACTACACAATCATTTCAACTGATGCTGAAAAATCACTTGATAAAATTCAACATCACTTCATGATAAAAATTCTCAAGACTGGGTATTATAGAAAAAACTTAACACAACATAATAAAAGCCATGTATAACTTAAACCCACAGCTAGTATCAGACTAAGTGGGGAAAACTGAAGTACTTTCCTCTGAGATGTGGATAAAGACAAGGATGCTTCCTTTCACCACTTTTATTCAAAATAGTACTGGAAGTTTGAACTAGAGTAATTAGGCAAAGGCCATCTAAACTAGAGAAGAAGAAGTCAAAGTATCCTTGTTAATAGACTATGAGATCCTAGATGTAAAGAAACCCAAAGATCCTAGATGTAGAGAAACCCACAAAACAACAATTAGAATTTATAAACAAATTCAGGAAAGTTGTAGGATACAAAATCAACATACAAAAATCAGTAGTATTTCTATATGCCAACAGTAAATAATCTGAACAAAAAACAAAGAAGGTAATCCTATGTACAATAGCTACAGATCAAATAAAATATCTAAGAATAAACCTAACTAAAGAAGTGAAAGATCTTTATAATGAAAACTATAAAACATTGATAAAAGAAACTGAAAAAGACATAAAGTATGAAAGATATTCCATGCTCATGGCTTGGAAGAATCAATTGTGTTAAATTATCCATACTACCCAAAGCAACCTACAAATTCAGTGCAATTCCCATCAGATATTAATGACATTCATTACAGAATTTGAAAATACAATTCTAAAATTTATATAGAACCACAAAAGATAAAGAGTAGCCAAAGCTAACTAGAGAAAAAACAATGAAACTGGAGAACTCACATTACCTGACTTCAAATTATATTACATCACTATAGTAACAAAAACAGCATTCTACTGGCATAAAAAGAGATAAATAGACCAATGAAATAGAACACAGAACTTAGAAGGGGTAATCTATTCAAAAATGCTGATGGGAAAACTAGACATCCATATGCAGAAGAATGAAAGTAGGCCCTAATCTCTCACCATATGAAAAAAGCACCAGTAACCAAAGTTAAATTGGACAAACAGGATCACATTAAGATAAAGAACTTCTGCACAGCAAAGTAAACAATCAACAACTGGAAGACACAATCCACAGAATAGAAGAAAATATTTGCAAACTACTCACTCAACATGGAATTAATAACTATGGAGAACAGTGTGGAGGCTCCTCATAAAACTAAAAATTGAACTACCATATGACCCAGCAACCCCACTGCTGGGTATATATCCAAAGTAGGGGAACTCGATATATAGAAAAATTATCTGCACTCACATGTTTATGGGAACACTACTCACAATAACCTATATTTGCAAAGTGTTTATTATTGGAAGAATGGATAAAGAAATTTTGGTACATACACACAGTATATAGCCATAAAAAGATGAAATCCTGCCATTTGCAACAACATGGATGGAACTGGAGAAATAAGCCAAGCACAGAAAGCCAGATCTAGCATGTTTTCACTCATATGTTTGAGTTCAATATTAAAACAACTGATCTCATGGAGACAGAAAGTAGAATGATGGTTACCAAAGACTACAAAGGATAGCAGAGGAAAAGGGATAAAGTAAAGATGATTCATGGGTGTAATAATATATTATAAATAGAGAGATAGAATGAACAATTTTTGATAACACAACAAAGTGGCTATAATCAATAAGTTAAGGTACATTTTAAAATAACTAAAAGAATTGCAATTGGAATGTTTCTAACTCAAAGAAGCAATAAAAGCCCAAGATGTGTATACCCCAAATTATTCTGATTTGATTAATTTACATTGTATACCTACTTATATCAAACCACCACATGTACCCTATAAATATATACAAACATACGGTGTCCCAAATTTCACCCATAAAATCGCCATACGTAGGGTAAATGGAAACTTGTAACTGCTAAATGTATCTTCATTTACAAAATATTATTTACAAAATTTTAAAAAGTATTTACAAAATAGTTTTTACATATCAATCACCTCATTGTAAAATTTTGTAGTGAATATTTTGTAAAAAGTACATTTATTGGCTACAGTTCTCCATTTTACCTATGTATACTGACTTTGTGGGCAACATTTGGAACACCCTGTATTACACACGCATAATAAGTTTTGAAAATGATAAAAGAAAAATTAATGAAATGAACTACTGATCATCTACCACCCTGGCCCAGTGACAATTTCTACTTTTACACACTTTGGATTATTGCTATGTAATCACTCTGGTATTTCTGGTTTGCTCCACTCTTCCATATTGATGTTTATTTTTGGTAATATTTATAACCCCTGTAATGGTGAGAATCTGTTTTACTTGGAACTTCTCGCTTTGGATCCTTGTAATTATGTTTTACCATTCAGGAAGTCACTTGAGATATTTTCTATAAAGAACATCCCACTACTACTGGTTTCTTCAAACTAATAAAGTATCAGCAATAGTAACAGTGGTTATAGCTAACATCAATGATATCATATGGTTTTCTCCTTTACTTCTACTCAAGAGGCTTGATGGATTGACATTATCTACATTTTAAAAACAAGAATACTTCTGCATAGAGAGTATAATTAACTCATCAAGGATACATAGCCAATTATATTATTCCTTCATAATTGTTTCTTATTCTTTATGGAGAATCTATAATATTTCTTAAATGGCAAATCATCTCTGTTCCAGTATGTCTCTTCAGAATAAGAAATACTGGACTTAAATTAGGTTCACTACTCATTCCCTGTATATTATATTTATCCTGAAATTTTGATTGCTGATATTATTTGACATTTTCTTCACATAAAGTATTATAAAAGTCTCAAGATATCAATATAAACATTACTACAACCAGTACATTCACCAAAGAATGTTTAAAAATTTATTGGCAGTACTTTTGCACTAAATTTAATTAATCAATGAAATCTCTAGAAATTTATCTTATGTGGATATAGGGGTACGTGGCACACTTCCTGGGTGAAGGACTTAACTACAACTCATACTTTGGACTTTGCCTTACAAATGCAAATAATGTAACCTAAACATATCTACCTTTATATTAACCCAAAATTTAAAAAAAGAAAAGGAAAAAAACAGGATCTTTTGTTGCCAAGAAGAGCAAAAGTTCTGGTGAGTACTGTAAAAAAGAAAATACTAACTTCTGGGCCACTTCTGTTAAAACTGCCAACCTTATCAAATCTTCTTAATCACTGGACTATCTGTGGACTACCAACTTTGAGAAGAGAATGTTATTCTCAGAGATTCTGGAAAATGTAGTAGAAGCACATTCTGCCATGAGGGTGAACTGATTCATTAAAAATTTCTAATACAGGTGGCCATAAAATTCGTGCACAATTTAAAATAGACAACTACTGTAAATTGTACATGAACTTTATGGCCACCCTGTATATTTTTAATGATTTATCTGTGTCTACATTTTATCTTTAATAAAAGCCAAGTGATTACATACAAATTTAATATTTTAAGTAGAGATTGGAGTGTTTTATTGTAAACAATGTGAAATTTTGTTAAAAAAAGGAATTGAGTCATGTCTTAGAATAGTTGATTGTTTGGGGCATTTTAAAAAAAGGACCCTATGAAATAAAGGGAACATTACAAATGAAGTGGATATTACAAGTACAACTTTTAAAGTGATATTCTCAGCTTAATATATAACTTTTTGCTCTTTCAAATTCTATCTTGATTAATACATAACATTTACTGATATGTTGTTGAATAACGTTCACTTCATATGCTCTTAAGCTTGTTCTGATGACTTTAATGTAAGAGTCATTCTTTCTTTGTCAGTATATAACCAGCACTGAATCCAGGAGCATGAGCCATACACTTGTGTGAGTTGAGTTGCCCTTTATTACCAAAATTCAGAATCCTAGGAAGACAAGGAAATCATTATTGAAGTTTGCCTTACCTTCAGAGAGTTTCACAGAGTTCTTCTATCCTCTCCAATAGTTACTATCTTTAGCTATATGTCATCCCGCCCTTTGATCTCTAGCTAAAAGACTCTGTTTTTGAATTTCCCAACTTGTTCATCTGGTGTTTTTTCTTCAGTCCATTACTGTGATGACCCTCACAGGTTGGAACTAGGGGATGACTGGCTGACATCCTTAACTGTGCAGAAGCTTTTCAGTTTAATTAAGTCCCATTTGTTTATTTTTGTTATTGTTTCAATTGTAGCTCAAGTCTTCTTCATAACACTTTCCCCCAGGCCAACATCTTCAAGAGTTTTTTCCACACTTTCTTCTAGGATTTTTATCATTTCATGTCTTAGATTTAAATCTTTTATTCATTTTGAGTTGATTTTTGTAAGTGGTAAAGGTGTGGGTTCAGTTTCAGTCTTTTACAAGCGGTTATCCAGTTCTGCCAACACCATTTGTTGAATAGATATTCCTTTCTCCCAGTGTATGCTTTTGTTTGGTTTATGAAAGGTCAGATGGTTGTAAGGGACTGGCTTACAATTCTATTGGCTTTCTATTCTATTCCATATGTCTGTCTCTATCTTTTTGCCAATACCATACTGTTTTGATTGCTGTGGACTTGTAATATAACCTGAGGTCTGCTAGAGTGATGCCTCTGGCTTTGTTTTTATTACTAAGAATTGCCTTGGCTACACAGGGCTTTTTCTGGTTCCATATAAATCAAAAACTAATTTTTCCAGTTCTTCAGAGTATGATGTTGGCATTTTAGTGGGTATTTCATTGAATCTGTAGACTGCTTTGGGAAATATAGACATTTTAACAATGTTCACTCCTCCTAGCCATGGTATGTTCTTCCCGACCAAGAGCATGGTATATTCTTCCGTTTGTTAATGTCTTCTGCAACTTCTTTTCTTAGGGTTTATAATTGTCTTTGTAGAGGTCCTTCACCTCTTTTGTTAGGTATATTCCTAGGTATTTTATTTTCTTTAAAGGTACTGTGAGGGAATTATGCCTTTGATTAGTTTCTCAACTTGGTTTTTACTGATGTATACAAATACTATTGATTTATGGACATTGACTTTATACCCTGTGATATTACTATATTTCTTGAACACTTCCAGAAGTCTTGTGCTTGAGTCTTTGGGTTGTTTTAAGATTACATTATTAGCAAAGAGTGAGAGTTTGACCTCTCCTGCCCCCATTTGGGTGCCCTTTATATGCTTCTCTTCCCTGATTGTATTAGCTAGAACTTCCAGCGCTATACCCAATAATTATGGTGATAGAGGACATCTTTGTCTGTTTTCAGTTCTAAGTTGAAAGTCTTCAATTTTACTCCATTTGGTATATTAGCTGAGGGTTTCTTGTAGAAGGATTTAATCAGTTTAAGAAATATGCCTATATTCTTAATGTTTCTTGTTAGAAAAGGATGCTGAACTTTATTAAAAGCTTTCTCTGTTTCTATTGAGAGGATCATATGATTTTTGTTTTTGCTTCTAGTGATACAGTGAATTACATTTATGGATTTGTGTATGTTAGACCAGCCTCACATTCCTGGGATGACGCCTACTTAATTGTGATGTATGATTTTTTTAATGTGCAGCTACAATCTATTGGCTAAGATTTTATTGTGTAATTTTGCATCAATGTTCATTAGTGAAATTGGTCTGTAGCCTTTTTAGCTGGATCCTTTCCCAGTTTTGGTATCAGGATGATTTTTTTATTGTGTAGCTACAATCTATTGGCTAAGATTTTATTGAGTAATTTTGCATCAATATTCATTAGTGAAATTGGTCTGTAGCCTTTTTAGCTGGATCCTTTCCTGGTTTTGGTATCAGGATGATGTTTGCTTCATAGAATGTTTTGGAGAAGGTTCCTTTCCTACCAGTGTTTTGGATTGGTTCTACAGTATAATTATAAGCTCATCTGTGAAAGTTTGATAGTATTCTGGTTTGAGGCTATTTGGTTCAGGGCAGTTTTTTGTTTGTTTATTTTGGAAGCTTCTTTATTCTTTCTTCAGTGTCAGTTCTTATCATTGAGCTCATTAAAAGAGATCTATTTCTTCCTGGTTAAGTCTAGGAAGGTAGTGGGATTCCATGTATTGCTCCATTTCCTCCACTTTGTCAATTTTCTGTGTTTAGAGTTTCTTGTAGTAGTCAGAGGTAATCTCTTGTATCTCTGTGGTATCTGTTGTTATTTTAGCTTTTTCTTTTCTGATTGATGTTATTGGGATTTCAGTCTTCTGTTTCTATTTAACCTGGCCAAATATTTATCAATATTATTTATCTTTTTGAAGAACCATCTTTTTCTTTCACTGGTTTTCTGAATGATTCTTTTATTTT
>NW_003852471.1:94240-99081 GCF_000181295.1 Otolemur garnettii | reverse complement strand
ACTAATTAACATAACCATCACCTCACTTACTTATTTTTGTTGTAAGACAGTTATGATATACTCTTAGTTGTTTTGAAATATATCCTTGCATTGTGTACATTAGGTGAGATCCTGACAAATAGCCTCCCTCCATTCACCTGCACCATTCCCTTCACTCTTCCTCCTCTCCTCTCTTTCTTTCTGGATTATCTTTGTGTTTAATCATTCCTATGAATGAGTGAGTGTTTCTATATTGGTTTCATATGGTATTGAGTACATTGGATACATGTTCCCCCCTCTTTAAGAACTTTACTACCAAGAATATGTTCCAGCTCCATATGGTACTGAGTACATTGGATATATGTTACCCCCTCCTTAAGAACTTTACTACCAAGAATATGTTCCAGTTCCATAAAGGTAAACATAAAAGTTGTAAAGTCTCCCTCTTTTTATGGCTGCATAGTATTCTGTGATATATAGGTAGATAACAATTCATTTTTCCATTCATGGGTTGATGGGCATTTAGGTTTCTTCTACAACTTGGCTATTGTGAATTGGGCTGCAATAAATATTTTGGTGCAAATGTCTCTGTTGTAAAATGATTGTTGTATATCTGGGTAGATACCTAGCAATGATATTTCAGGATCAAATGGTAGGTCAACATTTAGTTCCTTGAGAATTCTGCATAATTCTTTCCAAAAAGGCTATATTAGATTGCAGTCCTACCATCAGTGTAGAAGTGTTCCTTTCTCTTCATAGTCATGCCAACATCTGCAGTTGGGGGATTTTGTGATGTGGGCTAATTTTACTGGAGTTAGGTGATATCTCAAAGTGTTGCTTTGTTTTGTTTTGTTTTGTTTTGTTTTTGTATTTCACTGATTATTAAAAGTGATGAACATCTTTTCATGTGTTTTTAAGCTATGTGCCTGTCATATTCAGAGAAGTTTCTGACCATGTCTCTTGCCCACAAAGAAATGGGGTTGTTTGTTCTTTTTTTATTGATTAGTTTAAGTTCTCTGTGGTTTCTAGTTACCAGACCTTTGTCAGAAACATAACCAGCAAAAATCTCCCATGCTGAAGGGTGTCTATTTACTTTACTTACTGTGCCCTTAGCTGTAAAGAAGCTTTTTAGTTTGATCAGATTCCAGTAATATATTCTTGGTGTTGCTTCTTGCCAGGAGGGTCCTCCTCTTAAATTATTTTCCCAAGCCAATATCTTGAAGTGTTTTCCCTGTACTCTCTTCTATACTTTTATAGTTTCATGTCTTAAGTTTAAATCTTTTATCCAGTGAGTATCAATTTTTGTTACTGGTAAAATGTGAGGGTCCAGTTTCAGTCTACAGGTTACCCAGCACCATTTCTTCAATAGGGAATCTTTTTCTCAGTATGTATTTTTGTTAGGCTCATCAAAGATCAAATGATGATATGTGCTTGAGTTCATCTCTAGGTTCTCTATTCTGTTCCATATATCTACATCTGTATTTTTGTGTCAGTACCATGCTGTTTGATCACTATAGTGTTGTAGTAAAATCTGAAGCCTGGTAACACGATGCCTCCTCATTTTTTTTTTATTTATTTCTGGCTAATGTATTGGCTATTCTAGGTTTTCACTGATTCCATATAAAATGAAGTACTATTTATTCAAGTTGTCTAAAATATGACATTGGTGCTTTGATAGGGATTGCATTAAATCTTTAGATTGCTTTAGGTAGTATGGACATTTTAACAATGTTGATTATTCCCAGCCATGAGCGAAGTATGTTTTTCCATTTGTTAACATCTTCAGCTATTTCTTTTCTTAGGGTTTCATAGTTCTCATTATTGAGATCTTTCACTTCCTTTGTTAGATACATTTCCAGGTATTTCATCTTCTTTGGCCCTACTGTCAAAGGTGTAGAGTCCTTGATTGTATATTCAGCTTGACTATTGTTGGCATATATAAATGCTACTGATTTTTAAGTATTGTTATTTTATCCTCAGACACTCCTATATACTTAGATCACTTCTCAGAACTTTGTAGTTGAGTCCCTGGTATTTTCCAGGTATAAAATGATGTCATCCATGAAGAATAAAAGTTTAACCTTCTCTGACCCCTTTGATCCTCTTCTCTTGCCCAATTGTGATGGCTAGGACTTCCATTACTATGTTGAATGGCAGTGGTGACAATGGACATCCTTGTCTAGTTCCAGATCTGAGTGGAAATGTTTTCAATTTTACTCCATTCAGTATGTGATACTGGCTGTGGGTTTGCTATAGATGGCCTTTATCTGTTTACAGAATGTCATATCTAAGCCTATTTTCCTTTCTTTTTCTTTTTGTTTTTTGACACAGAGGTTCACTATATTGCCCTTGTTAGAGTGCCATGGCATCATAGCTCACAGCAACCTCAAACTCTTGAGCTTCAGCAATTCTCTTGCCTGAGCCTCTGAAGTAGCTGGGACTACAGGCACCCACCACAACACCTGGCTATTTTGTTTTTGTTGTTGTAGTAGTCATCATTGTTTAGCAGGCTTGGGCTAGGGTTGAACCTGTCAGCTTGGGTGTACGGTGCTGGTGCCCTAACCACTGAGCTGCAGGCGCCAAATCAAAGCCTGTTTTCTTAAGTATTCTAATCATGGAAGGATGCTAGATATTATCAAAAGCTTTTTCTGCATCAGTTGATACAATCATAATACGGGCTTTGTTTTTTATTTTATTTATGTGGTGTATTACATTTATAGATTTATGTATGTTCAACCAAACTTGTAACACTGGGATAAAACGAACTTGATCATGGTCTATAAATTTTTTGATGTATTGTTGAGTTCTATTTGCTAGGATCTTGTTGAATATTTTTGCAACAATATTCATTAATGATATTGGTCTATAGTTTTCTTTCTTTGTTGAGTCCTCTCCATGTTTAGGGATTAAGTTGATATTAGCTACATAGAATGTGTTGGGGAGGATTCCTTCTTTTTCTATGTTATGGAAAAGGTCATGCAATATAAGTAATAGTTCTTACTTGAAGGTTTAGTAGATTTGTGACATGAAAGCCATCAGGTCCCGGACTTTTCTTTTTTGGGAGAGTTTGCATAGTTTATGCTATTTTGGTCCTTGATCTAGGTCTATTCAAAACTATAATTCTTTCTGGTTGAGTCTAGGAAAGTGGCGTGCCTCCAGATACTGATCCATTCCCCAAGATTATCATATTTCCGAGAATAGAGTTTTTGATATTAATCATTGAGAATGTTTATCTGTGGTATCTGTGGTTACTTCTCCTTCATCATTTCTGGTTGGTGTTATTAGATCTTTTACTTTTCTGTTTCTGGTTAGGCTAGCCAAAGGTTTATCAATTTTATTGATCTTTTCATAAAACCAACTTTTTTTTCTTTTTGTGGATCTTCTGAATGATTCTTTTCTTTTCAGTTTCATTTTATTCTCCTCTAATTTTTGTTATCTCTTTTCTTCTGATGGGTTTGGGATTGGATTATTCTTCCTTTTCAAGTTGCTGAGATAACCCAATAGGTTGTTGACTTCCTTGCTTTCTGTTTTCATGATGAAAGCTTCTAAGGCTATAAATATCACTCCTAGCACAGACTTTGCATTATCCCACAGGTTCTGAGAATTTGTGTCACATTATCCAAAGGAAAATTTGATTATTTCCTTCTTAATATCATCTTTGACTCAGTGATCCTTCAGCCTAACATTATTTAGTTCCCATGAGTTTGTTTGAGTATGATTTCTGTTGGTTTCGAGTTCAACTTTTATTCTGTGTTGGTCCAAGAAGATACAAGGGGTACAAGGAATAGTTTTTATTGTTTTAAATTTGTTGAGATTATATTTCTGTCCTAAGATGTGATAAATTTTGGCGGATGATCTGTGGGCTTACGAGAAGAATGTGTATTCAGTTTTATTAGGATGAAATATTCTGTAGATGTTTGTTAAGTCCATTTGTTCTAGGGTCAAGTTCAATTCTATTATTTGTTTACTTTCTTCTTGGTGGATCTATCCAAAACTGACAAAGGGATGTTAAAATCTTCAACTATTATAGTGCAGGAAAATATTACATTGTTCATATCCGTTAGGATTTTCATTATAAATTGAGGAGCATTTAGGTAGGGTACATAAATGTTAATTATTGAAATCTCTTCATGTTGAGTGTTTCCCTGACAAATATGTAGTGTCCATCATTGTCTTTCCTTATCCTTTTTGATTTGAATCCTATTGTATCTGCAAATAAAATTGCAAGCCCTGCTTTTTTCTGATTTCCATTTTCCTGTATTATAGATGCCCAACCTTTCACCCTGAGTCTTTCTTTTATCTTTTGAGATAGATGAGTCTCTTGTAGGCAACAGATACCTGGCCTGAGTTTTTATATACAGTCATCCAACCCATGTGTCTTTAGAGGACAATTGAAGCCATTCACATTAATTGAGAGAATTGTTATAGCGATGGTAGTGTTGTGGCTGTCATGTTTTTAAAAGGAAAAATGGACATTCTTGATTCTTTTACCATTGTGGCACTTAGGTTTTCTTCAATAAACTCTGGGTGAGTTTATTTTGGTGGTAGACTACTGTGCTGGTCTTTATGGAAAATGGGTGTGAGTCTTTCCTGGAGAGCTGTTTTAGTTATGGCAAATTTCCTCAAAATGTGTATGTCAGGTAAAGTATTTGATTTCTCCATCACAAATGAAACTCAGTTTAGTTGGATACAGGATCCTGGGCTGAATGTTGTTTTGAAGGTTAAAGACTATCCTCTTCTGAAGTTTCAGCTGAAAAATTTGCAGGAATTCTAATATTTCTCCCTTTATAGGTAATGCTTTTGTTACACCTGGCTGCTTGCAGAAGTTTCTCCTTCATATTAACTTTGGCAAAGTTAATTAC
>NW_003852471.1:92401-92856 GCF_000181295.1 Otolemur garnettii | reverse complement strand
ATACACTGCCACCAACAACCCAGGGGGCTGGATCCCAGCTTCCTTTGGAGGGAGACAGAACCAGGAAATTGGCTGCCAAATTCAGGCCAGAAGCAGCATCACCTCTGCCTGCAGAGCACCACTTCTGTGTGTTTCTCTCTCTTGCCCAGTCAGAGCCTCAGTCCCCACCACACACTACCACCAGCAATTCTGAAAGGCTGAAGCCTTATTCCCTCTAGTGGGCAACCATGAAAGTGCACAGAAAAATTCTGACCTTTGGCATAGGTGCCTCCACCTGCCTGTCCTTCTCTCCAAATGCCCCAGAATTTCCACTTGAGTTACTGTTTCTGCACTGATGTCCAGTGGCCCACACAATGCCCAGACCTCTCAAGGAATTGCCAATCATGTGGGCTGTGCAGAGGTCAGGCCTTAAGAGCTCCAGGTGCAGAGGGATGGTAAACTGGGAGTTCAGAATT
>NW_003852471.1:81898-90440 GCF_000181295.1 Otolemur garnettii | reverse complement strand
TTGGGAAATTTTCATGTAAGATGTCCTCCAGTAGGTCTTGTATTCCTTTGGAATGTTTTTCTTCCCCTTCATGGATTGCTATAGTTTGTAGTTTGAGTCCTTCATGAACTCTCATAATTCCATAATTGAAAATTCGACTTACTTTCTTTTCTTCCACCTCTTTAACCACCTGAGTTAGCTCAAGAGCTTTATCCTCTAGCTCTCAGATTCATTATTCTGTATGCTCTAATCTGTCATTGATATTTTCTGGTGCATCTTTAATTTTCCTGATCAACCTCTTTATTTAGTTCTTTAATTTTCATCATGTCTTTTCTATGTTCTTCATATCTTTCATCCATTTTGGGGGTCTGTTTTTCCACTTTTTATTGATTCTCTTTATTTTTTGCCATTCATATTTTAAATTCCCTTTCAATCATTTCTATTAATTCTTTATAGGTGCAATCCTCTGGGGTAGCTACCTCATGATGCTTTGGAAGGTGGTTGCTGTGTTCTGGTTTTTCTTGTTGCCAGAAATTCTATTTGTTCCCCCTTATGTGTGTTTTCTTCTAGTTCACTTCCTTGCCCAGCTCTTGCTGTCATACTACCTCCTTCACTTTAAATCACCTTGTCTCTGAGCTTAGGTGTTTAAGTGGCCTTTTCGTATATATTCAAACAGAAGAAAAGGGAAAAAAGTGAGAAGACATGAAGGAAACAAAAAGATAAAGAACATGAATAAATAAAAGTTAAAGGAAGAAAGAATGAATGAAATAAAGAAAGAAAGAAAAGAAGAAGAGCAATAGGTTAAATGATGGTGGTTGGCAGGGTGCTGTGAACTACCCATATACCTCTAGGACTTTGAAGGGCCAGCCTGAGTCCCTCAATTTAGTGACTCCTTACCATCTTGGGAAAAAAATCGGACCCTATCTCCAATAAATATAGAAAAAATCAGTAGGGAGTACCTCCCAATACCATCCCAATACCCTACCTCCAGTAAATATAGAAAAAACCAGTGAGGCCCACCTAATACCATCTTTCCCAAGGGCAAAGTTATAATAATAACTGTAGGCCTTGAGTTTATGGTCTCATTGAGCCCACTCATTGTCAAGTCTCCCCAGCCATACCAATGCTTTGACCCTCTAGCCTTCAGAGAAAAGAAAAAAAAAAAAATAAAGAAAATTAAAAATACAATTTTATAAGATGAGAGAAAAGGGAGATATCTTAGTTTTCATTTGAGAAATTTATATGGAAAAGAAGAAAAGTAGAAAAATTTCTACCAAATGAATGACAAAGGTAGACAGAAAAAAATTAAAGAAAGAAGGAAAGAAAGAAAGGAAGGAAGGAAAGAATAAAGGAAGAAAGCAATAGAGAGAGAAAAGAAGGAAGGATAAAAGGGGTTAAAATACTGTAACCAAAATTGAGGAGCCTTTGCTAGTGAAGAAAGTAAAAATGGAAAAATAAAAATACTATGAAAGAAAAGAAAGCAAAACAAAAAATGACAATGAAAACAGGAACAAATTGGAGAAAACTAAAGAAAGAAAATTGGGGAAAAGAAGAAAAAATGAAAAGAGAAAAATGTATGTGTGTGAGTGCGTACTCATATATACATATGATAATATATTTTTCGGTCATCATGTGGCACAGTGGTGTTAAGAGCCAAAGAACACCCACTTGCTGTATAAGATGGGGGCTGGAAGCCACTCTCTAGTTGCAAGGATATGCTTCTGCCTTCCTGTCTTTTTTACCCTCAGTCAGGGCCCAGTCCCTTTGTCAGCATTCAGGCACCATGGAATTTTGGTCCTGAAGCTCTCACCAGCTTTCTTAGTCGGCTCTTCAAACAGTGCTCCCTCAAACAAAGTGGCCTTCCCAGTCCTGTGGGTCCATTCCGCTAACCCCAAGGATGGTTGCTGGAGCTCAGCAAGTGTACCATAGCTGGCTACACACTAGGAACCTGTGGACTATTCCTCCCACAAACCTTGCCACAATGGCAGTGGCCTGCCTGTAGCCAAGCTGGGGGTTCCATCCCTCCTGGCACTCAATCTTGGCCACTGCATGCTGTTTGAGTACACTGGATCTCTCATTTCCCTCTAAAGCCACTCCAGTGAGTAGTTCAGATCAAAATCAAAAATGGCAGGATAGCCCCTTCCAATCCACAGTCCTTCCTGGAAGGGTCTGGCTGGCTGGCCTCTGCTTATACCAAGGAAACTTGCCTTCTGTGCTGGTCCTTCTCAGCTCCACACCTCATCATTGGCTCCTGGAGTCTCCCACAGCTTCACTGTGCCCTTGGAGTGATACCTCTGGGTAAGTTCTCCTAGCCAGTGGTCTCTAGAATCTTCTCTCCCCTGTCTCACAGTGAGTGGCTGGTAAGAAGATGTCTCTGGCCTCCCATCTTGCTTCACCCTATTAACTGCTAAGATTTAAATGTTTCCAGGAGCACATTAAGTCTTTTCTCAAGGGCTTAGAAAATTATTATGATTTACAAGTATACCATTCTTGCCCCATTCATCCCAGGTTTTAAATTAATACCCATCTTTCTTTCCAAAGGAGTCAGAAAATATACTCACAATCTTGAAATATTGTGGATTTTAAAAAAGATATTGAAAGTAAAATAAAAACATTATGAAAGTGGTTGCATTTATTCCCTTTAATCTTTTCATCACTTTGTGTCTGCTTTGTACCTTCATGACTAGTCAAAGAAAATATTTGCTTAATGTGAAAATATCACAGATCACAGTAGATTACCTAGCTCTTGCTCAGAGTGTTTGCTTGCAAGTCCCTGTATTACTGTTACTGCTTCCTACCCTGGAAGGAGGGATCAGAAGAAACAATTTCAAGTACTCTATATGCATAAATTCAAGAGTTTATTTCAAAGAGTCCAGCACATCTTTTGTTTGTACATGGTACAGAAATGATTGATTTGGGACCATCATTCAATTTACGTGTCTATTGATTACATTGGATATTAACCCACATCTCTTATTTGCTTTTTAACAAGTTACCACTATGAATGGGTGTGGCATATTGTGCTAGTTGCCAGTAAGAAAATGTAATTTGCCAAAGAATAAAATTTCTAAATGAAATATAAGAAGTCTATTGATTAGAGTTTCTAGAATCACTACTGTTTTTGTAAGATGAAATTGCCTCTAATATAGCTCTTTGGCCATATCTCATCTTTTCCTAAATAGAGCATTCCAGTGGTAATCAAAGTGCAATGACTAGGAGCATGAACATACACTCAGACATTGAGGATGAGAAAGTACAAAGATAGAGTAGCTTTGGTCCCTGATGACAGCCTGGGGCTTGTGTGTCACCTGAAGACAGCCCATGGCTGTGTTTCATAATTAGGATACACTACATAGCCGAAGGACAATGTAAACAATTCTGCCCAGCCTTGAAACACATTCCATTTTATTTGGGCTTGCTCTCTGGAGTGTCAAGAGGGGCTTTTAATAGATTAAATTGTTCTGTCTTGACTGAACTTTAGTTTCTCTACCTTTCCTCAAATAAAAAACAGCTAATTCCTGAAAGTGCAATAATAATTTTTAACATTGAAGAGCCTTAACACCTGGTATATGGATTCTAAAAGTCTTTGAACAAAAGTTTTCAGTGGTAATATCATGGCATTGTACTGAGGTAAATGCTTTTAGAAAGAGTTGACATTTCTATCTGTGATCAGAAGGGTTTCAGAGCTTAAATGTATATTGATTAAAATCTTGACATAACTCTGAAAGGTAATATGTGCTTATGCTTTTAGTCCACAAGTGTAAAATAGTAGCTAACACATTGAATGGAAGTAGACATGAAAATAATATTTTAAAAGTAAAATTAACAATGTAAGAAAAAAAATCTCAGAAATTGCAGATAATGTAGAAATTGAATGAAATCCTTCAAAGTAAAAAGTAAAAACAGAAAAGTGATTACTTAATCTAAAAATTATTATGATACATGTAGACCTTAAGAAGACCATTTCAAGAAAGACCAAAAGCTAACATGGATTTTCTGAGGTTTTGAGATTTATTTTTTTTAAAGAATATATTGTGGATACAGATTTCACTATAGATTTTCCCTTAGCCAAATAATATACTGATTCATGATCCTGGAACTAATTTTAAAGTCTAGAATGGAAAATGCTCCATGGAATCCGTCCTCAATGTGGTTATGGGTCACTCGAACTCCAGCATTCTGAAGGCGGGTGACATACATGACTCCATCATCTCTTAAGACATCGTATTGACAGGTGATGACATAGGTCAGGGGTAAACCACGCAATTTGCTGTCATCAGCCAACAGTGGGGCTGCCCTCACATCCAAGAACCCTGGATATTTTCTAGCCAGCTCAGGACTACCATAAATTGGATTGTTATAAACATGTCCTTTTGCAAACTTCTCAGGTAGCAAGGAACTCCAATTAACAAACTTGAAGAGATGACTGTATTCCACAGGTATGTGTTGGCTGGAAAGCATGGCTTTCTCAAGTGATCTATTTGTGGTAAAATATTCACTCCAGAACCTGACCATGAGTGATTTGGAGAGAATTGGAAAGTGCGAATTTTCTCGATATGAAGGTAAATCAAAATCAAGAGGCTGAAGGGCAGGATAAATTAGAACTTGGATCTTGAGTTTTGTCTTGACATCTGGGTCATCTACAAGCTGAGAAATAATTAAGATGATTTTTACAAATTATTTTTATTTTAAAATAATATGATAACTATAATAAGGTAATCTGTATACAATTTTATAATCTCAAAAGACTTGAGTAGTAATTGAAAGATACCATCTCAATAAACTTCCAAATATTCCAAATGGGTTTCCAGAACCAGATATTCCTTAATTGAATGATATTATTAACTTAATAAATATGATCTGTCATCTACTCCTCATGCAGGATGCAAAAGGATCTAATCAATAATTAGAAAGTTAACGTCCCACCCTAACCTTGAAGAATGCCATAAATTTTCTCTTTTTTTAATATAAGAGTTTATTGAAATAAGCTAGCATACCAATAGTCTTTGCTATGGAGGGGAAGGATCACTAATGGGGGATTTGTGAGGTATCCTTGAGCTAAACTGATAATGCTACTTTAAGACATTTGCACAAGCTTTCTGTGCAAAATGTTCTATTAATAGCTCACTTTTTAAAAAATCTAATCTCATGTTATATTTGAAAAAATCAGTGGCCTGAAGAGAGGGATGCACAAATATCAGAGTACGCCTTCATAGCTCACAGCAACCTCCAACTCCTAGGCTTAGGCAATTCTCTTGCCTCAGCCTCTCGAGTAGCTGGGACTACAGGTGCCTGCCACAATGTCCAGCTATTTTTTTGTTGCAGTTTGGCTGGGGCTGAGTTTGAACCCGCCACCCTTGGTATATGGGGCCAGCACCCTACTCACTGAGCCACAGGCACCACCCATCACTGGGTAAATTTAATTCATTAGATTTAAAAGAGTTATTTCTGTAAGGGATTCATAAGAATAAAATATTATAAAATGTTTGAAAATTTGAAAATATATACATTAAAATTTAATTTCATATATGTTTCCAAGGTATATATTATACTGAAAAAGACGCATATTATTGGAGGTACCTGAAATATTTTGTAAATTGGAATATTGGTTTAGATTTTTTATGCCAAAACAGACCATTTTTGACATTTTGGAGACCATTTGTATAGATTATTATAGGTTGTAACATATTTTTATATCAATTTCCTCATAAGACTCTCAAATCAACTCTGTAAAGTTGAAAGGCTTCATTTCCTCCTCTAGATGAGAAAATGAATGTTCAGAGACATGAAATGACAAGGCTGATACTTCATCTAGAAATTTCTGCAGCTCAAGGAAATCCAAGTCTCCTAATGATTAGAACCCACTTTTCAATCCACTTTTCGATATTTCAAATTCCTGTTTTACATTGCGAATGAAACAAGACAGACCAAGGCCTTTGTTCCTTTTGAGAATATTGAAAAGACTCTAGTAGCCAAACATTTTTTAATGTGGAGAAATATATAAGTAAATATAGATAACAAAACATATAGCAACAATGTTTTTTAATTGCTTTAAATTCATAGTTTATAATTAAAGTACCCTAATAAAATCTAAACTTCTACTTATTTATTTCATAGGTAGTTGCCCCTCTGGTGTCCCATGGGAAAATAGTGTAGACCTTAAATAATCAATAGCAGTATCTTCTTCTCATGAAAACAAAACTTATTCTATGTATAATCTGGAACAAAAATGCCATTTATTATTCTTATATTACCATGATTAAATGATAGATAAAATATATACACACAAAGAAATTTTATATGCACACACACAAAAACTTTTGAATTATTCATGTTGCTTCTTTGTTAGCAGCATAGCAATCTTGGAACATGACAATAATTTTCTTAAAATAGAGTGATTATTCTGGCAATCAAAGAAAATATCATCAACAATTATTGAACATATCTGAACCTCTGATAGGGTTATAAGATCATTGTGTGACCTCACAATTATATGATCTCATTTATCTGACTAGCATAATATTTTACTGACACACGTATAATTTTAAATCAATGACCTACCCAGAGAATTATCATTTCATTAAGAAACAAAAAAATCTATGATAAGAGATGGACATTCTGATGTTTTAGGCATTTCTTCTCAATGTCCTTCTTAATATATGAAAATATATCTTTGTTTGCATTTACATGTTAATGTATGAGTCAAACCTGTTTATGAGTAGAGTTTTTTTAAAAGCATACCTGTTGAGTCACTGCTGCAGCTAAATTCCCTCCTGCACTATCTCCAGAAATACCAATTCTTTCAGGGTTCACGCCGTATTTAGCCAGCACTTCTTTACGTAAGAACCACTGTAAAGCGTTATATACATCTTCAAATTGGATTGGGAAATGATACTTAGGTGCTAATCTGTAGCTGTGAAGAGAAAACATGGTTTTCATGTCATTTTTTTGTATTTTAATAAAGCAGAGCATATGTACCAGAAGGTTACATATCATAGACACCTAACTGTTTTAATTTTCAAACTGTACGCAGCCATATACCGAGCACCCAGATCATGAAATGGAACCTTGCCAACACCCTGAGAAAACTTTCATTTACTCTCTTCAACTCCTGAAGTATCCACTAACCTGAAATACAGCATATATATTATAATGTTGGCTGTTTTTTCCTTTTAAGTAAATAGAATCATATAGCATGTACTCCTATATGTGTGATTTGATTGTTAAACACTGCGTGTTTGAACATCATCCACACTGTACTTACTTCTGTCTTTCTGTACAGGGTGCCATTGCGTGGATATCTACTGCAAATCATTTGTCTATTTACATACTGTCAGGCTCGGTGAAAAATAAGTCACTCACAGGAGAACAAAATACTGCATGAGTCCGCTTACATAAGGAGTCTAAAATAGTCAAATTCAAAGAATCAGTGAGTGAAAAATGGTTGCTGGGAGCGGGGAGACGATGGTGATTTACTAACCAAGTAGCATAAAGTTTCAGTCACGCAAGATGAATAAGCTCCAGAGATCTGCCATACAACATTGTGCCAATAGTCAACAGTAATCGGTATTTAAAAATTTGCTTACAGGAGAGGTCACTTGTGAAACGTTCTTACCACAATTAAGTAAACAAATAAATAATAAAGACTAAATAAATCTTTTTTTTTACAATTTAAAAATGTTTTCAGGGGGTGGCACCTGTGGCTCAAAGAAGTAGAACACCGGCCCCATATAACAGAGGTAGCAGGTTCAAACACAGCCCTGGCCAAAAACTGCAAAAAAAAAAAAAAAAAAAAAAAATGTTTTGAGGATTTGGGCTGCTTGCAATCCTGGGTTACCACAAACAGTGCTGCTATGAATATTTTAGTATATTATTTTTGTGAACATACGATGGTATTTCTATTGACATATACCCATATTATTTATGGTCACAGTTACTCCTTTATGATTAAATTTACTTTATACCGTCAGACTTCTACTGAGTAGTGGCCAAGTTATTCATAAGCCAGCAGTTTAGGACAGTGCTGCTGATGCATAGCCTCATCAGCACTTGGTGTTTTATGTGATTTTCTTTGTAGCCATGTCAAGTATACGGAAGTATCTCCTCATGGTTTTAATTTAGACTTCCCTAGTGTATACTTTTCACAAGTTTCTTGATGACGTGGGTATCCCTTTCTGTAAGTCATCTATATTGATGTGCAACTCAATGGTATTTAGTATGTTCAGAGGGTTATGCAACCATCCACACAATCAATTTTGTAATATTTTTATCACTCAAAAAAAGCGTAAACATAGCCATAAAAAATTTTATCTGAACTACCTTGCTTAACTGTAGATTCAAAAGATCCCCCTTCCAGAGAGGGCCCTACTGTATACCCAGAAGGATGGGATGAGTGCTCAGAGGGGCCTGTCTGGGTTTCCTCACTAAGTCTATTAACATTAGATCATACCCGTTTTGTCCAATCACAGTTCTCTACAGAGCTCTTCATATTTTGTTGGACCTACACATAGAAATGGACAATGTCCTCTGTATCTTTGGGTCTTCACTCTGAAGGCTCCTCTGT
>NW_003852471.1:79777-81878 GCF_000181295.1 Otolemur garnettii | reverse complement strand
GGATTGGGAAATGATACTTAGGTGCTAATCTGTAGCTGTGAAGAGAAAACATGGTTTTCATGTCATTTTTTTGTATTTTAATAAAGCAGAGCATACGTGCCAGAAGTTTGCATATCATAGATACCTAACTGTTTTAATTTCAAATTGAACACAGCCATATACCCAACACCCAGATCATGAAATGGAACCTTGCCAACACCCTGAGAAAACTTTCATTTACTCTCTTCAGCTCCTGAAGTATCCACTAACTTGAAATATAGTATATATATTATAATGTTGGCTGTTTTTTCCTTTTAAATAAATAGAATCATATAGCATGTACTCCTATGTATGTGATTTGATTGTTAAACACTGCGTGTTTGAACATCATCCACACTGTACTTACTTCTGTCTTTCTGTACAGGGTACCATTGTGTGGATATCTACTGCAAATCATTTGTCTATTGACATACTGTCAGGCTGGGTGAAAATAAGTCACTCACAGGAGAACAAAATACTTCATGAGTCCACTTACATGAAGAGTCTAAAATAGTCAAATTCAAAGAATCAGTGAGTGAAAAACTGATTGCTGGGAGGGGGAAGACAATTGGCATTTACTAATCAAGTAGCATAAGGTTTCAGTCAAGCAAGATGAATAAGTTCTAGAGATCTGCCATACAACATTGTGCCAATAGTCAACAGTAATGTGCAGCCATAATGAAAGATGGAGACTTTACCTCCATCATGTTTACATGGATGGAGCTAAAGAATGTTCTTCTTAGCAAAGTATCTCAAGAATGGAAGAAAAAGTATCCAATGTACTCAACCCTATTATGAAACTAATTGTTAGCTATCATAGGAAAGCTATAATCCAAATGGAGTACGGGGAAAAAGGAGAGGGAAGAGAGGGGAGGGGAAGAACGGGTGAAGGGAGGGTGATTGCGGGTATCATGCCTATGATTTATCCTATAAGGATACATGTGAATCTTTCTAAATGTTGAATATAAATGTCTTAACACAACAATTATGAAAAAGACATGATGGCTATGTAGGCCAATTGTATGAAAGTATTTCAAATTGTATATGGAAACAACACACTGTATCTTATGATAGAATTAACGTACACAAATATGATTTAATAAAAAAAGAAATAAAAAAATTTGCTAAAAGGAGAGGTCATTTGTTAAATGGTCTTACCACAGTTAAGTAAATAAATAAATAATAAAGACCAAATAAATCTTTTTTTTTCCAACTTAAAGATGTTTTGGGGGGGGTTGTGCCTGTGTCTCAAAGGAGTAGGGTACCAGCCCTGTATACCAGAAATAGAGGGTTCAAACCCAGCCCTGACCAAAAACTGCAAAAAAAAAAAAAAAAAAGTTTGGGGGATTTGGGCTGCTTGCAATCCTGGGTTACCACAAACAGTGATGTTATGAATATTTTACGATGGTATTCCTATTGATATATACCCATATTATTGCTGGTCATAGTTATGCATCTATGATTAAATTTACTTTATACCATCAGAGTTCTACTGAGCAGTGACCAAGTTATTCTTAAGCCAGCAGATTAGGACAGTGCTGCTGATGCATAGCCTTCTGGACGCTTGGTGTTTTTAGTGATTTTCATTTTAGCCATATCAAGTATATGGAGGTATCTCCTAATGGTTTTAATTTATACTTCCCTAGTGTATAGTAACTTTTCACAAGTTTCTTGATGACGTGGGTATCCCTTTCTGTAAGTCATCTATATTGATGTGCAACTCAATGGTATTTAGTATGTTCAGAGGGTATGCAACCATCCACACAATCAATTTTGTAATATTTTTATCACTCAAAAAAATGTGTAAACACAGCCCATAAAGAAATTTATCTGAACTACCTTGCTTAACTGTAGATTCAAAAGATCCCCCTTCCAGAGAGGGCCCTGCTATATACCCAGAAGGATGGGATGAGTGTTCAGAGGGGCCTGTCTGGGTTTCCCCACTAAGTCTATTAACATTAGATCATACCCGTTTTGTCCAATCACATTTCTCTACAGAGCTCTTCATATTTTGTTGGACCTACACATAGAAATGGACAATGTCCTCTGTATCTTTGGGTCTTCACTCTGAAGGCTCCTCTGT
>NW_003852471.1:66921-79757 GCF_000181295.1 Otolemur garnettii | reverse complement strand
TTCTCTACAGAGCTCTTCATATTTTGTTGGACCTACACATAGAAATGGACAATGTCCTCTGTATCTTTGGGTCTTCACTCTGAAGGCTCCTCTGTACTCACGCTGTGTTCCTTTTCTGTCTTTCATCTGTCTGCCTCAAGTCAGTGATTCTTCAGCAAAACTTTATGGTGCCAAGGTCCTTTGTCCCTTCAATGGACATTGGATTGTTTCCACTTTTTAAGGTGTTATGAAATACGTTGCTGTGAACACACAACTACTTTTTATATGGATATGTTTTCATTACCCTGTATACATATTCAGAAATGAAATTGTTGGATCACATGGTAACTCTATGTTTAACCTTTTGTGGAACTGCCAAACTGTTTTGCAAAGTGGTACACTATTTTTATTTCCACCAGCAGAAGGGAGGGTTCCAATTTTTCCATGTCCTCACTAACACTTGTATTATCTACTTTTTCCTTATAGTCACACTAGTAGGTGTGAGTGTGCTTCACTGTGGTTTTGACATGATTTCTCTAATGACTAATGATGTTGAGCCTATTCCCGTGTGCTTATTGGCCATTTTAATTTTAATAGAACTAAAATGATTCATCTTTTTATAGATTTGTTATTTATTTTTAATATAAATGAAATGAGAATACATTCAAAAGTGGGACACATATTTGTATCAATATTTGAAAGTATATTTTATCTTTTAAGTACATGTGATTTATTAGTCATTTTAATGACTCAGATGCAGGGATGTGACATATACTGCCATTTGACTTACCATTTTTAAGAAAATCATCAAAAATAAAGTGCTATAAGCTTGGATTTTCTAATTGCTTTTTTAAAAATTTTATTCTACCTACTATTTGACATTTATTACTGATAAATGATTATACTGATTATACTGATTGCTCCTACTTGGAGCAGAAAAAATAAACTAATAGAAAAAAAAGAAGAAAACTTAACACATAATTACCCCCTCTGAAGAGAAAGATCACAGCACACAGCTGCCTCCTCTGTTTTTACTTGTGGCTTCTCTTGGGTTTATTTTCACAGCAATGGGAAAGAACTGAGAAAATAGGAGAAGTCTGACCCAGTTACTCACAGACCACATTCCAAGCAGTCTGATAAGGCAGTCTCAGAGAGAAGGGGAAAAAAGGAAAAACAAACCACCCACAGAAGCTTCCGCCTTTTGGGATCAGCTATCAGCAATAACTTTTTTTCTTTCTTTCTCTTTATCCTTGGGGCAGCACCCTTATCTCCCTTTCTCTCTCCCTCCTCCTCCCTTCCTCTCCCTGTCTCTTTCTCTCTCTCTCCAAAAGTAAAGATTTTACTTCTTTCTATCTTAACCTTTATTTCAAGAATTCTGGCTCAGCGCCTGTGGCTCAAGTGGCTAAGGTGCCAGCCACATACACTTAAGGTGGCGGGTTCAAATCCAACCCAGGCCCGCCAAACAACAAAGATGACAGCAACCAAAAAATAGCTGGGCATTGTGGCAGACACCTGTGGTCCCAGCAACTTGGGAGGTGGAGGTAGGAGACTCACTTGAACCCAGGAGTTGGAGGTTACTGTGAGCTGTGATGCCATAGCACTCTACCCAGGGGACAGCTTGAGGCTCTGTCTCATCCGACATTAGAAGGTTCTGCCCTAATAATGGCTTACAACTAAATATTGGGCATCATCATGTTCCCACTTTATAACTTTATAATAATGATTTAACTTGGCAAATAGTCATCACTATGTTATTCCTTAACTTTTTATTTATTTTCTGATGTTTAAATCTAACAGGCATGGAGCTACCTAGCAATCTACCCCCAATTTTACTGTCCCTATGTATTCCTTTCAAACATGGATTGTTGATCTAACATACTATTTTACACAAACTCATTAATTTTGTTCAATTTGTTAATAAATATTGATATTTTAGACTCATCAAGTGCCACACACCAGGCTAAGTCTGTTTTAGGTATTTTATCATTTAGTTTTCACAGTGATCATCAGAGGTAGGAATTATTCACAATGTACTTTTATAAGTTGTTCTTTTCCAGAACACTCATTCTTAAAAACTGTGAAATAAAGCTTGAGAGGATATTTATTACAAATAATCAGGTCCATGGATGACATAATTTAAATTTATGTGAACAGAATATTCTTTACGGTTAGCTCTTTCTTCTTACCTTAAGCACACAGCGCTCACACACATACACACACTTTTTTCTCAGCTCTAATCAGGGTAGGCATAGCCTTCACTTTCAATCACCTCCTTAGTATAATCTGAGAAACACATATTTTTTTACATAATCATTTGTCATCTAAAACAGCTGAAGGTGTTGGTATACATGGCATCTGGACTGAAAACAAAACTACGTGGTTCTTACTTGGTCGATACTACGACAGCATCTAGTCTCTCTGCTGTCCATCTTGACTGCAAGTCATAAGCACGTAAAGCTGAAATAAAAGAAATAATAGCAAGATATTAGTGAGAATGGAGAAATGAAAAATAAAAAAACCCCTACAGTGCCTCTTTTGGGTACATTTGGAGAAAAAATTAACACTGTACTTATTATCTATAAGAAACTACTCATCCAACTCAGTGGAATTTGAATTTGCCCATGAACCTTCTGATTGTTCTTCAACCTTTCGTCATCAGTCCTGAATATTTTGTCATTGGTACTTCTAAGCCTGCCACATTCTCCAGAAGATTTACCAACCTTCATTATTGGAAGCGGTATTGACTGGCTTTGCTCCAGATGATGCAACAGTGGCTTTGTTCCAGGTATACAACAGTGGACTGGACCAATGTGTTCTCAGATATGTGATTCAAAGACATATAGATAAAACTCTGTACCATGCTGGGAGGTTGGATAATCACTTTGTTTCTACCTATTAACACATTAATAACTCTGTATGCTTTTTCTTCAATTAATCTACCTCTTATGAAATGATTTTTCAGTGAACCTTCAGAGGGTGAAAGAGAAGTTTTTCCCTTAGCCACTATACTTCAAATCTTCTTCCCTTTTACTTCCTTTGGGCTATTTGTTCTCTGGTCAACAATCTCAGCCCATCTCTTTCATAACATATTTCTGTGTATTTCCTTCAATCTACCAACTTATTCATATTTCTTCCACATTAAAATAAAATAAAATAAAATGCTCCTCCTTAGTTCTCCTGTTAATCTATTATTTTCTTATTTATTGCTTTCACAATTATGTCTCTTTAAGGCCATAAATTATTCTCACATTTCCTTACTCTCAGTGTTTGACTGTTGCAATGTTTATCTGTGGATAGTCTGTGAAGTCTCTCCTTGACAATAGTAACAGATCAAGTTTGACATCCAAAAGATAAAATTTCTTCCTACTTACTTGGCATCTGTACACCATTCAATACTTTCTATTAATCTCTTTCTTGAGACTCTCACTTTCTTTGGCTTTTTAAAAATGTTACGGCCTTTTTGATCACTTTTCATGTTTGGCTCATTGCCCATTTCTCTACCCAACACTTTTGTCTGTGTTCTCCAGGGATCTGTCCTTACCCTCCCAGTCATCCTGTCACAACAGAATGCTCATCTTAACTCAGACCTTTCCCACTCTTCACCAACACACCCCACCTTCCCACATCAATTGGCAAATTTTCTTAACTTCAAGATTGTAATATTTTCTTATCAGAACTAATTGATTCTTCCTCTCTGCAGTTGATATTTCTTAACTAAGGTCCAATCCAGTCTTTCTTCACACAGTTGATCTACAGTCTACATTCTATTTGTCAGAGGTAAACAGATGAATACACCTATCAAGAACTCTAGACTCAGGTAGTTTAAGTGATTTTCCTCAGAGTCACACACCTTTATACTTCTAAACATATTTCTCTTTCTATGGCAATTATATATCAGTCAATATGTAACTTTCATACACGTTTTCCCCTACATTTGTCACTTTTAAACACATGGTTTTTTTTGTTTATTTATAAATTGATTAGAGGTTGTCTTTATTAGAATGTATGCTCCAACAAGGTAAAGAATGCTATCTTTGCTCCTAGAACATTGGCAGAAATGTACAAAGCATGTGACCAAATAAATTCACAGATTAGATCACCCTGTAATGTCAAGTGGAGAATACTAGAGAAACCAATGAGTACTTTCTTAGAGTAATTGCAATAAATAGGAAAAGTTTCATCTTCTCATCTCTACTTAAGTTGATATGGAAAGGCATGTAGGAAAAGACTGACTAGAAGCTTCAGTGAAGAATAAAATGGTGTCAAAAGAACAAAGCATTAGAAGACAAAAAGATTGTAATATTCATAGTGAAGGTTGTTGTATACCTATTACAGTTTTAGTAAAATTTTTTTCAAACTATGTCAGAGACAGATTTTTCAAAGAATTCACTTACCAGCACTTCCCAAACACCAGCCACCACCATGGATGTAAAACAATCCCCTTCTTAGTGCTTCTGACTTCTTCTTTGGCACATATACACGAACAGGAATGTTGTTGAATTGTGTCTCAGTCACAGTGACATTTTCATCTGAGGTTGGTGGGGCTTCATCAAAGCTCATGAAAATCATAAATGTTTCCATAAAATGATGTAGTCCTAGCAGCTCAATAAATGTAGCCTGAAAATGAAATTCACACACATCTTAGAATCTCAGAGAGATTTATGAACATATAAGCACACATTAACTTACATGACTCCTGTTCAGTCCTTTGAAAAGACCCAGAAGTGCAAATATTATGCCTGTGGTAGTTGTTTGAAAAGAGGGAGAGCACTCTGAAAGAAACCACAATATGTCATCCCCAAATGAGTTTCCTTAATATATTTCAAAATGGCTGTTCAGAAGCGATGAAAGTACAGTAGTGGAAGGGCTATCTTTGGTGGGAGCAAATTTTCATCTTCAGAGAAACTGTGCATTGATATAGCCAGGCTTTCTCTGAGGGCCTTATCTAGTCCATGTCCAGGACAGGCTAACTGAGACTCTGACACCTTTAAAGGCGTAAGAGAAATGTTTACCATCTACTCTCTCTGGGGGTTGTTACCTGTGAGGTTTCAGCTACATAACAAGACTCCCTCTGCTAGCCAGGCCTCCTCGTCTCTTCTTCCCCTAACCTGTCTTGTCATCACAACTTATTTTTGACCAGACTCCAAGCTCCCTTCTTTCTGCAACCTCAACATACTACGAAAGCATCAACCATTTAGCCATTTCATTGAGAATTTTTATTTTGTAAAACTTCTATGCCCACTAAAAAGTTGGTATGCCTTTTCTCCTATCAATTATCCTTTTATCAGTTGTAGCTAGCAAACCTTCAGAGAACAAAGTACAAGTTTTCTCTTGGCCTTTATAGCTCATTTATTATGTTAGGCAGATAGCTAGAAATCCAGCTCTTCTAGGGGAAAAGGACAAGTGTGGAGGCCCCAGGTCCTCATCTCACTTAAATCCTGTCTGTGATTGCCCATACCTAAGGAACACCATAGCTCAATCTACCAGTCAGAACCTAGCAGCCAACTGCAAAGCAATGTAGAAGCCTCTCTTGACTAGGAATGGGCACAGTGGTCTTGAAGGTGACCTGGAATAGCCTTAACACTAATTATCATGCCATTAGCTCAAATCTATATTGTGATTCACACTCCCAAAGGGCTTTCAGAGAGGCTGAGGGGTCCTCATGTACACTAATAAGACAATTTATTAGAAGACAGGAAAACTTCTAACACAACCAGAAGGGGTCCCTGGAAAGATTTACTATTGCAACTTGGTTGAGTGGGCTTACATACCTTGTCTGCCTGCCCAAACTTGCTGGCAAAGACTGATCATGTCCTTGAAATTTAACTGGCTGACTTTGGTTTCTTTAAAACTTAATGAGTGGCCTCTGTTGATTTGCCCTTTGTGCTGGAGAACTGTTTCCACCCAATCCCCAGAGGACGTCCCTCCCCTAGGCATTGCCCTGCTTAACATCAGCCACTGTCCAACGGCTGCACAAGTCACCCTGAGGGGGTCCTTCACTTTTTCTCTGTGCCATTTCCGAGTCCCTGCTTAAATCCTTCTAACTCCCAACAATAAGACTCTATTTCTAAGAGGACCTCTGAACCATGAGGTAGACTTGATCAAGACAGTATGAAACAGAAGCAGTGGCCATAATCTACACCTTTTTGCCTTCTTCTTGTGGTGACAATGAGGGCCTATTTGCTATCCATGGTGAACATACTTTGCTCTGCAAACTTCTGTCTTGCTCTTACCCTGTAAAACTTTCTCTTCTTTAATAAACTTTGTTTCACAGTTGCCTTACTTTGGGTGTCTGGTTATTCCAGAGAGAACTGGAAGAATTGAGGAAGTAGTCTGCTTGTTGAAACTGACAGTTTAGGAGACAGGCAGCAGCCTTGAAAGACACACTTACTACAAACACACATAAAATATCAGGTTCTCAACAAGGCTTTAGGTTTCCATAGATGAACAAGATAAATGTTCTTCTCAAGAATATCAGAGTTAAACAGGGAAGACAGTTTAGTAAATTGTTACAGAACAATCTAAATATTACAGAGCTCTGCACAAGGTAACTTTGGGAGCAATCAGCGGTGATTACAAAAGCTGGGTTGGGGAGAGTTGTAGCAAATGAAAAGTGTTTTCAGACAGGAAGACATTTTTATCAGTCTTGAAAGAAATGCTTTATCTTAAGAAAGCACCTTCACAAATAAAAGAAAAACCCTTCCATGTGGCAGAACTGGTTTAGCTTAGAATTGACACACCTCTTGTTGTGAGGTATGGCCTTCAAGCTTGAGAGCTGAATGGCATTAAATGAGAGGTATGTAATGGGTAAGAAGAAAAGGGAGGGCAATCTGCCTCCTGTACTTTCACCCTAAAATGAGTCAGCTCTTTAAGCATTGTATATGTATTAATACCACTAATATTAACAACTTGCCTGTGGAAAAGGTAGATAATACTAATTTATCCATTTCAAAAAGGAGAAAAAAGAGCCTAGGGAGTTTAAGTAAGCAATCTATGCCTATATAGCTAGTAATGGATATTTACCAGAATTCTAAATCCTACAGTTTGAGTTTTGATTTACTGTTCATAGTGAAATCCTTCAAGAAAGGGCGTGAATGCTGAAAGATTGCCAGACATATGAAGGAAGCCAGCCAAACTAATCAGAAGAAAACAGGATGAAGCAGGAGAATAATTAAATACAAAAACCAAACAAGAAGCAGATAGATCAGCAATAAGAAATGACAGAAACACAATTTTTTAAATATATATCCTTTGAGGGCTCTGAAAGCATATTCCATTCATAAATTGTGGAGAGAATCCAAATAAATAAATAAATTCAAAGAGTGCCAGAGAAGAAATATAGATATACATACATAGTGTGTGTATATATGTACATGATATATGTGCACACAACACATATATTTAAATATCACTTAAATGAATAAACAAGATAATTAATAGCAGAATTGCAAAAAGAAATTAATGACCTCTTGCAAATTGTTGCTCAATAACAACAAATACGGGAAAAAATTACTCCTTCTTTAAAACTCTCTGTAACCTCTTTGAACTAAATTACAACAATTTCCCCATCAAACCCAAATATTGTATGTGATTTCTTGAACTTTTCAAAACTTAGCAGTTGGTATTTTTGCACCTGTTGCTTTCCCTCCCAGAAAACGTTTTCCTTAGCACCTACGATGACTGGTTTTATTTCACCTTCTGGTCTTTAAGCAGGTAGTTTTTTTTCATAATGTCTTCTTCTGACCAGACATGCATTAAGGCCCACCTCTGCCTTCTGCCCAAATTACTCTCTTTTTCTCCATTTTATCTCCTTTAAAGCACTTCTTGTGATCTGAAGTCACTTATTTGTTTGATTCTAATTTTTTTTTCCTTTACCACTACAATGTTGACTCTGTGGGGGCAGGTTCCTTTTTGCTCTAATAGGACTTGGCAGAGATTTGAATGGTTAAATGAATGTGAAATAAATATGAATCTAGAACATGTTGCAACATGTTGCAACATCTACATGGGATCTGATTTCTGTCCTGAAATCAAATAGGACTGGCAGAGATTTGAATGGTTAAGTGAATGTGAAATAAATATGAATCTAGACCATCTTGCAACATGTTGCAATATCTACATGGGATCTGATTTCTGTGCTGAAAAAGATTTTTTTTAAATGAAGGGAATAAATAATCAAAGAAGTAATAGGCAAACAGTTGCCAGCACCAGAGAGAGCTACACCTTTTTCACTTGCCAAGGACAGCATTGCTATGGCAAGCAGCCCATTGCTATGACACCCCAGGGTCCTCCTTCCTTTTATGCTTATCTTGCCTTTTCTGGCTAATCGTGGGCATGTGCCAACTATCTGACCTAAAGAGTATTTCCTTGAGAACTTTGTTTTTTATTCTGAACATTAGGGGGTACATATGGTTTGGATATATACTTTGTTTTTGCCCAGAATTGAGTCAAAGTTGTAAGTTGTAAGTTATAGTGTGCACTGTACCAATAGGGGTGAATTTACCCATTTGCTGCACCCACCTCCCTTCAGCTTGATTTTCATTGAGATTTCCTCAGAATTTATTTACATCTATAAAAACACTGCATAATTTCTATTTGTTCACAAAATTTAAATAATATATTCTATATAATAATATGTTCTATTATAATATTCTAAGGTATGAATTACCAGGATCTTGCCCCAGGGGCAAGATCCTTTAAGATCTGTGTTATTAGAGGCTATCAACTAAAGAAAAATATAGTTAAAAGCAGTGAGAGATAAAAAGAACACACAGAATATAATTTTCAAAAATGGCAACACAGGAGACCACTGCTAATTCATGAGTTTTCATTTCATGGCCCTCAGTGAGTATTTGTTCCACCTAGCTTTTATTGAAGGCTATTTTCTCATTTAGCTGAGAGGGTAAACTGAGAACGGAATAAAAACGTCAACAGTTTCTCTGAGTAAGCATGTTAGTTCTTATTCTATCCATAATCATTAACTTTAAGGGTCTGGGCAGTCTTGAGAAATCTAAAACCTGAGGCTGTGGGGGCAGCCTCTTGTCTGTGGTCAGGCATCCAGATTCCTTGGAGGATGTTAAATTCCTCTAGTTTCTGCTACAGCATCAGGCTCTTCTGAAGAATGGGTAGAAGAGAAGAATTTTCTTGTCATAGCCACCTGAAGGCATTTTTTCCCATGATTTGGGTGCAAGCTCTTCTGTCCATATTACAGGCGTTGAGCTGTTTCCTTGACCTCTGCCCTGGCCATAATACAAATACCAGCTGTGGGTATTTGCTTTGACTATTGACTGGGCAGGGAACAGCTGGATAATGTTCCTTCCTGGGCCTTGCATGTACTTCTGTTAAAGCCATTGTCCATCACAGTGCTTACAGATCACAGCAGGGAGCATTTACAAACTGTATACCTTACAGGTCAGGCTTCTAGTAAAATTGGGAAGTGCTCAGATTAGTAATTTAGCTGCTGGGTTAAAAGCAAGCTAGCTAAACTGTTTTTATTTGGCCTTGCTCAGCTGATTCCTCTGTTTTTTCCCCTTTTCTGGAGAAGTTTTTCCCTTCCCTTGTTTTTAATCCACATTCTCCCTGCAAGAATTTCAGTGGACAGTCACTGTTATGACATTAATGATACTGAAGAACCAAAGCATTTTCCAGTAAAACCTACTCAAATGATTCCTCAATGACTGTTATTTACATTTTAAAACAATTCCAATACATAAAATAAAAAGCAAGAAAACAAGCAACATTTCTAAGCATTACATTGTCAAAGCCACAACTAGTACTTACAAAGATAAAAAGGTCAACAGATCAATAAATCAAAAGAACAAAATTTTTCCAGGTCAACTGACTGCATTCCTGAAATCACAAAATTCCAAACTTACCAAATGTGCAAAAGTTTTCATGTATGTGTTCACCCACATCATTCTTCCTGGCTCCTCTAAATTATCTGGGAGAGGTATATAAATGTAGTATGCCACAAAGACCCCCGCAATCAGAAGGTATAGAGATTTTCTTCCCATGTTCCTGTGCTTCTTTGTCTTCAGAAACAGAGAAAGTAAACTTACATGATATATTTGAATAGTGTTCTTCAACAAGCTTCTCAGCTCCACCCAGAAGCTGTATGTTGCTTTTTGAATACAGAGTTGCTCATTTAGATAAGAGTTGATATAATGAAGTTAAAATTTCATTGGTTATCAGATACAATCACATTGAGAGACAGTGTAAGGTTTAATGAGTAATGGAAAACTCAGGCAAGTTCTGTCAAAGGTCATAGTCTTGCTTTTATTCCAATTAGTAAGCACGTATTGAGGAATAACAAGGGGAAAAACTTTTAATTGTAATTAAGTCATTCATGGAATATATAAAGAATGCAGAATTGGGTGGTGACTATGACTCAAAGGAATAGGGCGCCAGTCCCATATGCTGGAGGTGGTGGGTTCAAACCCAGCCCCAGGCAAAACTGCAAAGAAAGAAAGAAGGAAAGTAATAAAGCAGAATCTTTATTTTAAAATAGTTCATTGTGGAATAGAGGAAAACAAATAAACATCTTTTTAAAATGTTGAGAGTCGCAAATCCAAACTACTTTCAGGTATCATCCAACTCCAGTAAGATTAGCCAATTTCACAAAATCCCAAAACCAGAGATGCTGGCATGGATCTGGAGAAAAGGGAACACTTCTACACTGCTGGTGCAAATACAAACTAATATGTCCCTTTTGGAAAGATGTTTGGAGAAAACTTAGAGAACTGAAATAGACCTGCCATTTGATCCTACAATTCCTCTACTTGGTGTACATCCAGAAGACCAAAAATCACACTACAACGAAGATATTTGTACCAGAATGTTTATTGTAGCCCAATTCATATGTGCTAAATCATGGAAGAAGACCACGTGCCCATCGATCCATGAATAGATCAATAAATTGTGGTATATGTATACCATGGAATATTACTCAGCCTTAAAAAGAGATGATGACTTTACCTCCTTCATGTTTACATGGATGGAGCTGGAACATATTCTTCTTAGCAAAGTATCTCAAGAATGGAAGAAAAAGTATCCAATATACTCAGCTCTACTATTAAACTAATTTATAGGTTTCATATGAAAGCTATAGCCCAATTATAGCCCAAGAATATGGGGAAGGGAGAGAGGGAAGGGGGGGAGGATATGTGGAGGAAGGGTGATTGGTGGGACCATCTTACAAGGGTACATGTGAATCTTTCTAAATGTAGAGTATAAATGTCTTAACGCAATAACTAAGAAAATGCCATGAAGGCTATGTTAACCAGTTTGGTGAGAATATTTCAAGTTGTATGTAAAACCAGCACACTCTACCCCATGACTACATTAATGTACACAGCTATGATTTACTAAAAAATAAAATAAAATAAAATAAAATAAAATGTTGAGAGTCCAGAAAATAATATAGCCTATGTCTCTACCACCACTACATAATTTATACTACCATACAGGAAATAGAAATGTCAGCAATTCTGATAATTTCTTGAGAAGAGGCTATAAAAATAAAACTGACAGTAGTCATAAAAGCAATACATAAGATGTATTAATTATTTATTTTGTGATCCAGCCCTATGGTAAGTAATTTACAAATATATAATTTGAGTCTAAACAATACATCTGTAAGACCAATATTATTGTTTTCTCACATATGAGTAAAATAAGTTTTAAAATATTTAAATAACTTGGCCAAAGTTATATGAATTTAAGTTTTGGTGCCAGAAAAATCAATTCAGCAAGGATAATACATAGAAAACTTTTTAAAACAACTTTTTAATTTTTTTCCAAGACCTAATAGACACATTTATAGAATAGTATTTCCTAGAGACATTATAGGATGGAAATACAAAAATAAAATAATAATAATAAATCACATTTGTTCAATAATGAGGCCACTGGTCTTGATACTCTAGTATATTTCCTGCCATCTTTTTTCTTTACACATACATATTTCCTACCTGAGATATAGAATTAACCATTTTTTTAAGTAGTCTAGTTTCCTTTAGAAAAAAAAATAGTACTGTATGCACACTTTTGCTAAGCCATTTCAGTATGTGGAGCTAGAAAATATAGTTCAGAAATGATGAGTTCATAATAATTTTAAATAATTATAATAATTTTTAAACACTACAAATTTGTTCCTTGACTTCTCTATTTATATGACTGTACATGGGTTTTCAAGTTAAAATTTCACTTTCATTTTGTATTAATGGAGTCTTATGTATTGCTATTGTGATATTAGAAAACATTTACATAGTTCCAAAGGGAATAGAAAGTACTTTAGAGCATTCAGTAAATAAACTCTATTGCTTTAAAGTAGCCTTCTGAGAAAATAGATAAAATTTCACGAGATCTTTTGACACTTTCTATGTATTCATTTTGGGTGTAGGAGCAATATAATACAATATTAATTTTTTTTTAAATTACTGAAACAACTAAGATTGTATTAGATCTGCATTGAATGACTGGTAGAATTCAACAGTGAAGACATTGAATTCTAGACTTTTCTTTGGTGAGAGACTATTTATTATTGCTTCCATCTTGATACTTGTTATTCATTTATTCAGATTTTGGATTTCTTCCTGGTTTAATTTTGGTAGGTTGAATTGTCTAGCAATTTATCTGTTTCATCTAGGTTTTCCAATTTATTACCATAAAATTGCTCATACTGGTCTCTATTGATCCTTTGGAGTTTTCATGTAATGCCTACTAAAAACATCTGACAGACAGTGTTCTTCAGAACACTAACACAAATCCTACTTAAACTTTTTCAAAATTGAAGAAGAGGATATACTCCCACACTCATTCTAGGAGAATCACTGTGATATCAAAACCAGACAAAGCCA
>NW_003852471.1:62935-64903 GCF_000181295.1 Otolemur garnettii | reverse complement strand
TAGTATATAGCCACAAAAAGACAAAATCCTGCCATTTGCAACAACATGGGTGGAACTGGAGAAATAAGCCAAGCACAGAAAGGCAAATCTTGCATGTTTGCACTCATATGTTTGAGCACAATATTAAGAACAGTAGATCTCATGGAGACAGAGAGCATAACAATGGTTACCAAAGGCTACAAAGGGTAGCAGAGAGTAAGGAATGAAGTAAGGATGGTTAAAGGGTGCAATAATATATTCTAATTAGATAGATAGAATGATAAAACATTCTATATGTTGTATTGATAACAAAACCAAGTGACTATAATCAATAATAAGTTAGGGTACACTTTAAAATAAGCAAAAGAATGGAATTGGAATGTTACTAACATAAAGAAGCAATAAATGCCAGAGATAATGTATACACCAATTATCCTGATTTGATTAATTCACTTTGTATACCTACCTATAACAAAACATCACAAGTACCCTATAAATATATACAAATATGAGGTGTTCTAGACATCACTCATAAAATCACTGTACATAGGGATATTGGGAAATTGTAGCTGTTAAATTCACCTTTATTTATAAAATATCATTACAATATATTTAAAAAATTACAAAATAGTCCTCACATGATAGCCACATCTTGGTAAAATTTTGTAGTGAATGTTTTGTTTATAAAGGTACATTTAGTGGCTACAATTCTCGATTTTACCTATGTATAGTAACTTTGCAGGCACCATTGGGAACACCCTGTATTATGCATAATAATTTTTGAAAATGGTAAAAGAAAAATTAATGAAATGAACTAGATACCACCCTGACCCAATGACAGTTTTTACCTTTACACACTTTGGGTTATTGCTTTGTAATCACTCTGTTATTGTGGTTTGCTCCACTCTCCTGTATTGATGTTTATTTTTGGTAATATTTACAGTACCTGCAATGGGGTGAGTCTGTTTTACTTGGGCCTTTTCTCCATGGATCCTTGTAATTATGTTTTACCCTTCAGGAACTCACTTGAGATATTTTCTATAAGGAATATCTTCAAACTAAGAAAGTATCAGCAGTAGTAACAGTGGTTATAGTTAACATCAGTGTATTGTATGGCATTCTCCTTTAATTCTATTCAAGAGAATTGATGCATTGACACTATCTACATTTTAAAAATGAGTGTACTGCTATATAGACAGTATAATTAACTCATTAAGGATACACAGCTAATTATCTTGTTGTGTCATGATTGTTTCTTATTCCTAATGGAGAATCCATAATATTTCTTAAGTGGCAAATCATTTCTTTGTTCCCTCTATGATATCTTCAGAATAAGACATACTGGACTAACATATGGTTCACTACCCATTCCCTGTATGTTGTAATTATTCTGAAATTTTGATTGCTGATGTTATCTGACATTTTCTTCACATAAAGATATTTTAAAAGTATCAAAATATCAATACAAACATTACTACAATCAGTACCTTTACCAAAGGATGTTTTAAAACATCTTTTATTTGCAGTGTTTTTGCTTTAAGTTTATACATTTGAGTCAAATATCAACAAAAACTCTAGAAATTCATCTAATGTGGATATAGGGTTAGGTTCATTTGTTTCAATTTATGTTCAATTTTCTGAAATGTTTTAGATTTAGTTTACTTTTTATAATACTCAGCAACATATTTACCACATATATGATTACAACCCACCTTTTCATAATCGTCTATGTAATTCTGGGTTCAATTTCTGCAAACTACATTTCCCAAACTCCACTTCCCTGATTAAGATCTATCAACAATAAACACCAGCAATAGACTGGAAGCTCTTACTTCTAGCTTTGTATACACAAATAACAGACAAGTTGAGATGCTAATCAAAGATACAATTCCCTTCACATTAGCTTGAAAGAAATGAAATACTTAGGAATATACCTAACAAAAGAGGTGGAGGACTTCTTTTTCTTTTCTTTTCTTTTTCTTTTTTTTT
>NW_003852471.1:56431-62586 GCF_000181295.1 Otolemur garnettii | reverse complement strand
AAAAACTCTGTATAGCCAAGGCTATTCTTAGAAATGAAAACAAAACTGGAAGCATCACCCTACCAGAATTTAGGCTATGTTACAAGTCCACAGTGATCAAAACAGCATGGTACTGACACAAAAATATAGACATATGCAAAAGAATAGAAAACCAAGAGATGAAACCAATCTCTAGTTGCCATCTGATCTTTGGTCAATCAAATAATACATACAGTGGGGGAAAAGATCCCTATTCAATAAATGGTGCTGGCTGAACTGAGTAACCACTGAAATTGGATCCACCTTTCACCACTTATAAAGATTGACTCAAGATGGGTAAGAAACTTAAATCTAAGTCATAAAATGACAAGAATGTTAAAAGAAAGCATGAAAAAACCCCTGGTGATGTTGGATTGGGAGAAGATTTTATGAAGAAGACTTCAGTGGCAATCAGAACAACAAAAATAAACAAATGGGACTTAATTAAGCTGAAAATCTTCACAGCTAAGGACGCAACAAGTAAAGCAAAAAGACAATCTTCAGAATGGGATGTCCCTGGGTCTCCAAGTAAATCAAAAGCAGTTAATTAAAAACAGATTTTATGGAGCCCTCCTGGTCCATAACTATGATGAAACTCATGTTAGATTTTTTTCACATTAAAGCCAAATAGTACTATTCAGATTTTAAAGATGGGAAAGCTAAAACTTGTTGAAGTCACACTGTGACAGCAGGTATTACAGCAGAGAAAGTGTTTAATATTACATGAACCATGCGAAGAGATGAGAGGAATTTCTGAAATCCATTTTCCAAGTTTGGGAGAAAGGGTTTTTAAAGACAATTTGAAGGGGAAAAGAAAGGAACTAGGTCTGTTAATTGACTGGGTTCAGAGCAGAAACATAGGGTATAGAAATTATTCTCTTTGCTAACTTGGTCCTTGAGTGGGCATCACAAGACTACTTGAGTCAACTGTTCTGAGAGGGTCAGCCATTCCACTGAAATTTGGGGCCTGAAAGTTACCTCAAAAACTACACTTAAATTTTAGAAGGGTGATTTTACCTATGAAGAAAGTTAAATGTCCTTATGACCACTAGCTGTGTGACTCCAGAGCAGTAATTATAAAGAAGCACACAGGGGACTGTGGCTGATTATTATCAAGCAAAACAGAGGACAGTGGATGTTTATTATCATGATTTTTAGCTAGCCCGGTGCCATTACAGAATGTGAGGACCTTGGCACAGTTTTGCCTTGTATTCCTTTACAAATTTGTAAAGGGTGGTTCAAATTTAAGTCCATGGTAAGCTCCTGTGATAGTTTCCCACTGTTTTTGAGTATAGTACTTCAAATTGCCATTTTTGGTCACCTGTTTTGCATTTAAGGAAAATCAACTCCTTTCCACTGGATGCAACACATCCTCTTTCAGAGCACAATGCTACTCACCACACATATATTTATCTTATCTATATTCATAGATAACGTAGAAAGCATTCCCTTTCAGCTCTTTTTCAGATACCTCACTTATGTAAAGCCCTTAAGTCACTAGGACTTTTCCAAGAAGTGGCACTGGGATATCAAGTTAACGAAAAGTAAATAAACACTCACTATTTATTAAGATAAATTTTCATATAAATAAATATTCCAAGATGAAAAGGAATCCATGAATGGCCTGGAAGAGAACATGGGTGAATTCTCTTAGTGACTTAGGGAAGATCTTGTTAAATATAAATCAAGTTCTAAAAGACAAAACTTAAAAGGTTGATAAACTATAATTTAAAAAATTAACAATAGTAAAAAGAAATACTTCATCATGGAAAACGTATTACCAATAAAGGCAAAAGACAAACTGGGAATAAAATTTGTTTATTCCTGGCAGAGAAAAAAAATTTAAAAGTCAAAACGCAGTTAAAATTGGACACAAAGTATTTCAGAATTAAGAAAAAGAAATGCAAATAACTGAAACATAAAAGCTTCTGAAACTTACTCTTAATAAGTGACGTATAAAATAAAATTATACTAACGTGTCATTTCTCACTTATATTAAGAAAACAAAGTCCAGAAATTCATAACACAATTTGTTGAAAAACTCCTAGGACATAAATACTATCATGGCTTGCTTGCAGAAGTAGAAATTAGCAAAGGACAATTTTGCAAAGAATAGCAAAATTACAATTGGTCCAACAGTTTCATGTCACTTTATGAATTCATTTTTGACAAAATGCAGACTCCAAAGAAACATGATATTCATGTAATAATATTAATGTTTTGTTGTGTGCAATAACAAAATACCAATAAAAAAGTTTCCATCTAATTATGCCTTATTAAATAAATTATGCTTTATTCATATATTGAATCCTTGCCAACTGGGTAAAAGAATAAGGAAGATTTATATGTGAAGGTATTTGTACCCATGAAAAATATAGAGACCATAATTGCATAAATGTGATGTTGTTTCTTGCACAAGAAAGAAAGTGGGATAAGAATAAATGTTTTTGCCACTTGTATTTATAATTACTGTATTTAGAATCACATGAATGTATCATAAGAAGCTAATAAAACTGATAAACTATAGAGGACTGGCAGAGAATAGGATGGATAAAGCTAGCAATGGGAGCAGGATGCCTCAGTGTGCACTTTTTTCATATTATTTTCATTTTTGAACTATAGGAATGTATTTGAACAGTAAGATTTATTTTAAATATTTTATAAATCTTAGGTGGGCTATGTAAGAAGGTAGTGAGCTCTCCATTCTTTGAAATGTGCATATCAAAGGTCTCTACCTACCAAGGAGTTTTCAGTTTTTGGAACAAAATAATTCTACTGATTATAGTTGAGAATTATTCTAGGTAAAGAGAGAGAGACAGAAATTTGACAAAGAAAGAGACAGAGAGACAGAGAAAGTTAACTTTGTACTTAGAGAGTTAAAGGAGATAAACTGGGTCAGGTTTTCAATGAAGTAGTCATGACAGAGGCATTCTTCCATAGCTACTAACCACACCTCTCATAGCAGACATTTTTCAGTCAGCATTCTTCCATAGCTACTGTCTGTACCTCTTATAGGTTTTGTTAGACATGTTTCAGTCAGAAATTTTTTCACTCAGCTAATCTATACTATATTTTCTTAAGAACTTGCATGTCTATAGTATATGCAATATATAGTACATATCTCAAATGGACTATTAATGATTAAATGTAATAGATAATTACAGAGTAGCTCGACAGATGACTTCTGAGTTTTGTGTGAAATTTTAAAATTACATGTCAATAAAACAATAAAAAATTATCAAATATTTTTTATGACTTTACTGCTACTAGAGTGGATCATTTTATTATAAATATAGCCTAAATATATCCTTGTTGTTTATCTTGTTAGCAGTATGCTTTAGGATCATGCCACTATACAAAAAAGAAGCCAGCAAAATTTTTGAGTAGGAAACTAGAGACATACAATACTTATTTAAAAAGAGAATCCTGGAAAACTTGACTTTCTAAGTCAATAAAATTTTTTGTTTACCAAATATGATGACATTCCATAATAGCATTTAACAGCATTATTTTCCTTGGTTCCTCAACATTTTCTGGGAGGTTTGTATAAATACAATATGCTATGAGGACTCCCAATTTCAAAATGTAAAAAATATTTTTTCCATATTGTAACTCCTTTTTTTTTCAACAAGAGCACATTATAGTTTATTTCAATGTCTGAAATTAAATAAACATTGGGTAAGTCCCATCCAAAACTGTGATGTATCTTCCTAGCTCAGAGACTCCTTATTAGCAAAATAGACTGTCATGTCATAGGAATCAAGGGATAATCTAAGACATGCAACAATAAAACCCTAGAGGAAATGTGGGAAAAAGCTCTCAACAATATAAGCCTTGGATGATAATTCATGAAGAAAACTGCATTGGCAACTGCAGCAACAACAGGAATAAATGAACAGAACCTGGCCAAAAAAAGCTTCTACATAGTCAAGGACACAATCAACAAAGTAAATAGACAACCTTCAGAATGGGAGAAGATACTCACATGTTACAAATTGGACAAAGGGCAACCAGAATATATAAAGAACTCAAGCAAAACAATAAGGAAAGAGCAAAAAAACCCTCAATTAATGGGCAAGTGACATGGACAGAACCTTTTCCCAAGTAGATAGATGAATGGTCAACAAACTCATGAAAAAATGCTCATTGTCCTTAATCATTAGAGGTAATGCAAGTAAAAAACACTTTGAGGGTTGAGTGTCATGGCTGATGCCTGAAATCCTAGCTCTCTTAGGAGGCTGAGGTGGGAGGATTGGTTGAGCCCTGGAGTTCAAGACCAGCAAGAGTGAGAGCCCATCACTACTAAAAATAGAAAAAATGTGTGGGGCATTGTGGAAAGCACTTGTAGACTCAGTGACTATCTCAGCTACTTGGGAGTCTGAGGCAAGAGGCTCACGTGAGCTCAGGAGTTTGAGGTTGGTATAAGCTAGGCTGAGGCGATGGCACTCTAGTCTGACACTCTGTCTAAAAATAAAAATAAAAGCATTTTGAGATATCACCTAATACCAGAAAGAGAATAGCCCACATCACAATGTCACAAAGCTGCAGATGTTAGCAGTGGGTACAGAGAGAGAAGTACACATATGCACTGTTAGTGGATTGGATACTGGTATAGTCTTTCTGGAAAGGTATATGCACAATAGTTAGACAATTAAAATTAGACCTTCCATTTGATCCTGTAATCCCATTACTAGCTATCTACCCAGAAGAAAAAAAATCACTTTACCATTTGCATTTGAATGTTTATCACAGCTATTCACAATTACAAAGATGTGCAAATAACCCATCTCTAGATTAATAAACTGTAGAATATGGATACCATGGAATACTATTCAGCCATAAAAAGAGGAAGACTTTGCATCTTTTGTATCTTCCTGGATGGATTTGAAGAACATTCCTCTAAGTAAAATATCTCAAAAATGGAAAAGCAAGCATCCCATAGCTCAATACCAATTTGAAACTAGCAGATAAAAAACTAGAGGCCCTTGCAATAACAACTAAAATAAATAAATGGGACTTAATTACATTGAAAAGTTTCTATACAGCTAAGGAGACAACAACCAAAGCAAATAGACAACCTACACAGTGCAAAAGGATATTTGCATATTTTGAATCAGACAAAAGCTTAATAACTAAGAACTCAAATTAATCCACATTAAAAAAGCCAACAATCCCATATAATGGGGAAGAGAGATGAACAGAACCTTCTCTCAAGAAGACAGATGAATGGCTAGCAAACATGAAAAAATGCCCATAATCCTTAATTATTATAGAAAAGCAAACCAAAATCACCCTGAGATATCATGTAACCCTAGTGAGAATGGCCTACATCACAAAATCTCAAAACTGCAGATGCTGGCATGCATGTGAAGAGAAAGGAACACCTTTCCACTGGTGGTGGGACTGTAAACTAATACAACCTTTCTAGAAGGAATTATGGAGAAACTTCAAAGCGCTCAAGCTAGAACTCCTGTTTGATCCTGCAATCTCATCACTGGGCATCTATCCAGAAGGAAAAAAAAAAACAAAACCTTTTATCATAAAGACACTAGCACTAGACTATTTATTGCAGCTCAATTTACAGTCACCAAAATGTAGAAAGAGCCTAAATGACCCCCACCCCGGGAATGGATTAACAAGCTGTGGTACATGTATACCATGAAATACTATTCAGCCATTAAAAAAAAATAGAGACTTTACAGTATTTGTATTAACCTGGATGGAAGTGGAACACATGATTCTCAGTAAAGCAAAACAAGAATGGAGAAGCATGAATTCTATGTATTCAATTTTTATATAAGGACAATTAATGACAATTAATAACACAGTGGGGGGTGGGGAAAGGGGAGAGCAGAGAGAGAGAGAAGGAGGGAGGGGGTAAGAAAAAGGAAGAGTAGAGAGAGGGAAGGAGGGAGGGTGTGGGGTCTCAGTGTGTGACACATTTTGTTCCCTCAATGAATCCCCAACAATAAAAAAAGAAAAAGAAAAAAACTAGAGGCCCACACTAGAGGAAAAACACAATTAAATTCAAGAGGAGGGAAGGGGGCGAAGGGGCTCTGAATGTCCCACCTGCCAAGTACAGGAGTATATGGCACACTTCAGTCCTGGGTGAAGGACTAAACTACAACTCACACTTT
>NW_003852471.1:53868-55332 GCF_000181295.1 Otolemur garnettii | reverse complement strand
GGGGGAGTGGTTGAGGCTGTTTCTCCTCTAATAATTATTCTACTTTCCAAAAAAGTAAGACAAAGAATTTGGATAACCACCTTTTTCTGTGTCACTGAGAGAATTCCTTTATGGTGGGTGATGGTATGAAAGGAAAAACTTCAATTTACAGCGGCAGTTGCCTGGGAAAGAATCAAAGCTTAACAATGTGTTTCACTACAACTCTTCTAACACTAATCTTCTTAAAGAACCATGACGTTTAAGTAACCCTGATAGTCCTGACCTGAATCTATGTGATTATCTTCTGACCAAGGCTCAACAAGCTTTGTTTTGTTTTGTTTTGTTTTGTTTTGTTGTTGTTGGCCAGGACTGGGTTTGAACCCACCACCTTCAGCATATGGGGCCGGCACCTTACTCCTTGAGCCACAGGCGCCGCCAAACAAGGTTTGTTTAAACCAATTGTAAAAAAGTGCTTGGACTCATTGGTACTACATGCATATATAGTTATCAATCAAGAAGAGGAAATTGTGAACTATAATTCTAATCTTATGCAAAATCAAGCCTTCTTCATATATTAATAAAAATAATATGTGAAAATTAGACTTCTTTTTTAAGGTTATTTCCTTGATGGCAATATCCTCATTTTCAAATGCTGTTCCTCCACATGGCATACAATTCCTATCCCAAGCTCTAATGTACTTTCACTAATGTCCTAAAGACAACTTTTTCACATGTTGTTTTCCTTCCATGTTCAGGTTTTACTTCATAGGAGAGAGAGAGAGAGGATAAGAGTCCCATTGGACTTCTTTTGCTTTCTGTAGCACCAGCTGTTTCCCTTCCAGGTTTATACCATAAGGGAGGCTTTCTCAGGAGTATTCCTAGATTGTGTACGTGTGTGTATGTGTGTGTGTAAATCTATCTGATCTATTTCTATACCACATATACATGGCGTGAATGGACAGATTGCTCCTCAAAATATTACACTTTGGAGTAGGTTGTCCTCTTAATGGTTTTCACTGGTTGAGATGGATGCCCTATTGAATTCTGTCTAACTAATCTCCATATTCATTTGCAGAATCTAGAGGAAGAAAAGTAAATTTGAAAGCAGTATGAAGAGAGAAAGCTAAGATCAGTAGACTTCAGCTGAAATTCTATCAGAAAGCACTTTGCATTCCCCACTATGGGGCTGGTCCAATTTCAACATAATCAAAAGTTTGCAATGTGCTACAGAAGAAAAAAAATGGAATTCTGAGTAAGATCCAGGGAAAAAAAGCTAAAAGAAAAAAACAAAAAACTTCCTTCTTCCATACAAAACCCTCTAATAGAGTTATTTATTGTTAAAAAATACGGGTGGAGGGAGGGGGTTTGGAGGGATCACTTCTGAGGTTTATCTTATAGGGGTACAGGTGAATCTTTCTAAGAGTAGAATGTGAACGTTTTAAAGCAATAACTGAGAAAATGACATGAAGGCTGTGTTGAGCAGTT
>NW_003852471.1:50770-52573 GCF_000181295.1 Otolemur garnettii | reverse complement strand
AAAAAAAAAAGAATATATATATATATATGTGTGTGTGTGTGTGTGTGTGTGTGTGTATACATACATACTGACATAAAAGCTTCATGTGGAACCAAATTCTTGACTATTATTCCGACATTTAGTTTTATCTATACGTGTGAAATAAACTTTCCACCAAAGTGGAAAAGGCAGGACTTTTAATTTTACATGTGTGAATATGTTTCAAAAACTTTAATGGTGATACTTTCACAACTGAAATAATAACAAAAATATAGGATCTTATTTACCATGACTCAATTAAATGTTAAGGTTTATTTTATCATTAATTTTTATTTCAAGTTAATGTGAAAGTACAAACAACTAGATTACAGTAATTGTGTTTGTTAGGTAGAGTCCTCTTGCAGTTCTGTCCCGCACACAAAAGATGTGCATATACCCTTACACTGTGCCCATTAAGTGGGAGCACACTAATCCTCTCCTTCCTCTGCTCTCCCTCCTCCCTTGTTACCCTATCCCCCAACTTGAACTGAATTGAGTTTTTCTCTTATGGGTACTTGTTAGATCATCTACTGTCTTCATTTTAGTATTGAGTATGTTGAATGTTTGGTTTTATATTCTTGTGAACCTTTACTGAGGAGAATGCATCTCAATTCCGTTGTGGTTATTACAAAAGATGTAAAGTCTCCATCTTTTTATGGTTGAATAGTATTCCATGGTATACACATACCACAGTTACTTAATCCTGTCCTAAGTTGATGAGCATTTAGGTTGTTTCCACATCTTGGCAAATATAAATTGAGCTGTGATAGACAATCTAGTGAAAATGTCTTTTTGATAGAATGATTCTTTTTCTGCTGAGTATATGCCTAGTAATGGGATTGAGAGATCAAATGGGAGGTCTAATTTCCATTCTTTGCGAATTCTCCATACTTTGCAAAAAGGCTTGAGTTTGCAGTCCCACCAACAGTGTAAAAGTGTTCCCGTCTCGCAACATCTACATGAGCCATATGCAACTTTGGGTCTTTATGATGTGGCTATTCTCACTGGAGTGAGGTAGTATCTCAGGGTGGTTTTGATTTGCATTTCTCTGATGATTAGGGACTAGGGCATTTTTTCATATGTTAGCCCTTCAACTATCTTCCAGAGAGAAGGTTCTGCAGGTGTCTCTTGCCTAGTGATAGATGGGATTGTTTGCTCTATTTTTGTTAATTGAGTTCTCTATAGATCCTAATAATCAGGGCTTAGTCAGATTTGTAACATGCAAATATCTTTTCATTCTGATGGTTTTCCTTTTGCTTTAATTGTTGTGTCCTTAGCTGTGCAGAAGCTTTCAGTTTAATTAAGTCCTGTTTGTTTATTTTTGTTGTTATAATTGCAGTTGAAGTCTTCTTCATAAAATCTCCCAGGCCAACATCTTCAAGGTTTTTCCCAGACTTTCTTCTAGGATTTTTATCATTTCATGTCTTAGATTTAAATCTTTTGTACATGTTGAGTAAATTTTTATAAGTGGTAAAAGGTATAGGTCCAGCCTCAGTCTTTTATAAGTGGTTCTCCTGTTCTGCCAGCACCTTTTGTTGAATAAAGATTGCTTTTGTCAATTCTGTGTGTAGAGTTTCTTGTAGTCAGAGATAATCTCTTATATCCCTGTGGTATCTGTGTTATTTTCCCTTTTTCATTTCTGATTGAGGTTGTTGGGGATTTTACTTTTCTGTTTCTATTTAACCTGGCCAAATATTTATCAATATTATTTATCTTTTTGAAGAACCATCTTTTTCTTTCACTGGTTTTCTGAATGATTCTTTTATTTTCAATTTCATTTTTTAA
>NW_003852471.1:45377-48213 GCF_000181295.1 Otolemur garnettii | reverse complement strand
TCATAGCTCACAGCAACCTCAAACTCTTGGACTTAAGCAATTCTCTTGCCTGAGCCTCCCAAGTAGCTGGGACTACAGGCACCCACCACAACACCTGGCTATTTTGTTTTTATTGTTATAGTTGTCATTATTGTTTACCCGGCCTGGGTCAGGGTTGAACCTGCCAGCCTGAGTGTATGGTGCTGGGGCCCTAACTACTGATTGGCAGGTGCCAAACCAAAGCTTATTTTCTTAAGTATTCTAATCATGGAAGGATGCTAGATATTATCAAAAGCTTTTTCTGTATCAATTGATACAATCATACGGTCTTTGTTTTTTATGTTATTTATGTGGTGGATTACATTTATAGATTTATGTATGTTCAACCAACCTTGTAACACTGGGATAAAACCAACTTGATCATGGTGTATAAATTTTTTGATTTATTGTTAAGTTCTATTTGCTAGGATCTTGTTGAATATTTTTGCAACAATATTCATTAATGATATTGGTGTATAGTTTTCTTTCTTTGTTGGGTCCTTTCCTGGTTTGGGGATTAAGTTGATCTTTGTTTCATAGAATGTGTTGGGGAGGATTCCTTCTTTTTCTATGTTTTGGAAAAGGTTATACAATATAAGTAATAGTTCTTACTTGAAGGTTTAGTAGATTTGTGACATGAAAGCCATCAGGTCCCGGACTTTTCTTTTTTGGGAGAGTTTGCATAGTTGATGCTATTTTGGTCCTTTATATAGGTCTATTCAAAATTATAATTCTTTCTGGTTGAGTCTAGGAAGGTGGTATGCCTCCAGATATTGATCTATTCCCTCCAGATTATCATATTTCTGAGAATAGAGTTTTTGGTATTAATCATTGAGGATGTTTATCTGTGGTATCTGTGGTTACTTCTCCTTTATCATTTTTGGTTGTTGTTATTAGAAATTTTACATTTCTGTTTCTGGTTAGGCTAGCCAAAGGTTTATCAATTTCATTAATGTTTTCATAAAACCAACTTTTTTTTTTTTTGGAGACAGAGCCTCAAGCTGTCCCCCTGGGTAGAATGCTGTGCCTCACAGGTCATAGCAACCTCCAACTCCTGGGCTGAAGTGAGTCTCCTGCCTCAGCCTCCCAAGTAGCTGGGACCACAGGCACCTGCCACAAGGCCTGGCCATTTTTTTTGGTTGCAGACATCATTGTGGTTTGGCGGGCCCAGGCTGGATTTGAATCCACCACCTTTGGTGTATGTGGCTGGTACCTTAGCCAGTTGAGCCACAGGCGCCAAGCCTTTGTAGATATTCTTAATGATTCTTTTCATTTTAATTTCATTTTATTCTCCCCTAATTTTGGTTATTTCTTTTCTTCTGATGGGTTTGGGGTTGGATTGTCCTTCCTTTTCAAGTTGCTGAGATGACTCATTAGGTTGTTGACTTCCTCACTTTCTGTTTCCTTGTGAAGGCTTCTAATGCTATAAATATCCCACTTAGCACAAACTTTGCATTATCCCACAGGTTCTGATAATTTGTGTCACATTATCCAAAGGAAAATTTGATAATTTCCTTCTTTTTTTTTTTTTAATTGAATGGTAACTGTGTACATTAATGCACTGGGGTACAGTGTGTGTTTTCACATACAATTCGAAACACTTCCATCAAACTGATTAACATAGCCTGTCATTTTCTTAGTTATTGTGTTAAAACGTTCATATTCTACTTGATTTCCTTCTTAATATCATCTTTGACTCAGCGATCCTTCAGCCTAACATTATTTAGTTTCCATGACTTTGTTTGAGTATGATTTCTGTTGGTTTTGAGTTCAACTTTTATTCTGTGATGGTCCAAGAAGATACAAGGAATAATTTTTATTCTTTTAAATTTGTTGAGATTATACTTGTGTCCTAAGATATGATAAATTTTGAAGGATGATCTGTGGGCTTACGAGAAGAATGTGTATTCAGTTTTATTAGGATGAAATATTCTGTAGATGTTTGTTAACTCCATTTGTTCTAGGGTCAAGTTCAATTCTATTATTTGCTTACTTTCTTCTTGGTGTATCTATCCAGAACTGACAAAGGGATGTTAAAATCTTCAACTATTATGGTGCAGGAAGATATTACATTGTTCATATCTATTAGGGTTTTCATTATAAATTGAAGAGCATTTAGATAGGGCACACAAATGTTAATTATTGAAATCTCTTCATGTTGAGTGTTTCCTTGACAAATATGTAGTGTCCATGCTTGTCTTTCCTTATCCTTTTGGGTTTAAATCCTATTGTATCTGCAAATAAAATTGCAATCCTTGCTTTTTTCTGATTTCCATTTTCCTGTATTATAGATGCCCAACCCTTCACCGAGTCTTTCTTTTATCTTTTGAGGTAGATGAGTCTTTTGTAGGCAACAGATACCTGGCCTGAGTTTTTATATACAGTCATCCAACCCATGTGTCTTTAGAGGACAATTTAAGCCATTCACATGAATTGAGAGAATTGATATAGTTATGGTAGTGTTTTGGCTGTCATGTTTTTAAAAGGAAAAATGGACATTTTTGATTCTTTTACCATTGTGGAACTTAGATTTTCTTCAATAAATTCTGGGTGAGTTTATTTTTGTGGTAGACTATTGTGCTGGACTTTATGGAAAATGGGTGTGGGTATTTCCTGGAGAGCTGGTTTAGGATCCTGGGCTGAATGTTGTTTTGAAGGTTAAAGACTATCCTCTTCTGAAGTTTCAGCTGAAAGATTGGCAGGCATTCTAATATTTCTCCCTTTATAGGTAATGCTTTTGTTACACCTGGCTGCTTGCAGAAGTTTCTCCTTCATATTAACTTTGGCAAAGTTAATTACAATGTGTCTAGGAGATGCT
>NW_003852471.1:43279-43595 GCF_000181295.1 Otolemur garnettii | reverse complement strand
TTGTTATGCCAGGCAGGATGATGCCTAGGCTCATGAGTGGGACATCCCTGGATAAGGAGCCAGTTTAGTGGCTCTCTCCTGTGAGATAAACTAAGAGGTCTTTCGTTCTCTGCTCACCTGAGGAGAGCACACAACAAGCTTCTCTCTTAGGGTAGGGTGTCTCTTGTCCTCTTGGTGATAGACTTTGTACCTGGAATTTGTTTTCTGGTAGTCGCAGCTTGCCTCCCAGAGATGATGTGCACTTATCTATCTTCTTTCTTAGCTCAGTTCATCACCTTTAGCTTCATTGAGTCAATTCTGCCCATTATCTCTCCCT
>NW_003852471.1:12650-14199 GCF_000181295.1 Otolemur garnettii | reverse complement strand
ATATTCATTACAACATTTAAAAAAATATTTACAAAATAGTCTTCACATGTCAGACACATCTTGGCAAAATTTGTAGTGAATATTTTGTTTATAGAGATACATTTAGTGGCTACTATTCTACATTTTACCTATGTATAGTGACTTTGTGGGCAATGTTTGGAGCACCCTGTACTGTGCACCCATAATAATTTTTGAAAATGGTAAATGAAAAGTTAATGAAATGAACTAGATACCACCCTGACCCAATGACCATTTCTACCTTTACACACTTTGGGTTATTGCTGTGTAATCACTCTGTTGTTTCTGGTTTGCTCCACTCTCCTATATTGATGTTTATTTTTGGTAATATTTACAATACCTGCAATGGGGTGAGTCGGTTTTACTTGGGCCTTTTCTCCTTGGATCCTTGTAATTATGTTTTACCCTTCAGGAACTCACTTGAGATATTTTCTATAAGGAATATCTTCAAACTAAGAAAGTATCAGCAGTAGTAATAGTGGTTATAGTTAACATCAGTGTATTGTATGGCATTCTCCTTTAATTCTATTCAAGAGAATTGATGAATTGACCCTATCTACATTTTAAAAATAAGTGTACTGCTACATAGACAGTATAATTAACTCATTAAGGATACACAGCTAATTATCTTGTTGTGTCATAATTGTTTCTTATTCCTAATGGAGAATACATAATATTTCTTAAGTGGCAAATCATCTCTTTGTTCCCTCTATGATATCTTCAGAATAAGACATACTGGACTAACATATGATTCACTCCTTATTACCCATATGTTGTAATTATCCTGAAATTTTGATTGCTGATATTATCTGACATTTTCTTCACAGAAAGATATTTTAAAAGTATCAAAATATCAATACAAGCATTACTACAATCAGTACCTTCACCAAAGGATGTTTTAAAACATCTTTTATTTGCAGTGCTTTTGCTTTAAGTTTATATACTTGAGTCAAATATCAACAGACTCTAGAAATTCATCTTATGTGGATATAGGGTTATGTTCATTTGGTTCAATTTATGTTCAATATTGTGAAACGTTTTAGATTTAGTTTACTTTTTATAATACTCAGCAACATATTTACCACATATATGATTACAACCCACATTTTCATAATCGTGTATGTAATTCTGGGTTCAGTTTCTGCAAACTATATTTCCCAAAATCTATTTTCTCTTGTTAAGATCTATCAACAGTAAACACCAGCAATAGATTGGAAGCTCTTACTTCTAGCCTTTGTATATACAAATAACAGCCAAGTTGAGATGCTAATCAAAGACACAATTCCCTTCACATCAGCTTGAAAGAAAATGAAATACTTAGGAATATACCTAGCAAAAGAGGTGAAGGACTTCTACAAAAAGAATTATGAAACTGTAATAAAGAAATAGAAGAAACATTAACAAATGGAAGAAAATACTACACTCTTGGCTGGAAAGAATCAACATAGTTAAAATGTCTATATTACCCAAAGCAATCTACAGATTCAATATAATCCCCATTAAAATATCAACTAGATACTTTGAAGAAATG
>NW_003852471.1:7678-12575 GCF_000181295.1 Otolemur garnettii | reverse complement strand
CAAGAGATGAAACCAATCTCTAGTTGCCATCTGATCTTTGGTCAATCAAACAAAACATACAGTGGGGAAAAGGATCCCTATTCAATAAATGGTGCTGGCTGAACTGAGTAACCACTGAAACTGGGTCCACACCTTTCACCACTTATAAAGATTAACGCAAGATGGGTGAGAAACTTAAATCTAAGACATAAAATAACAAGAATGTTAGAAGGAAGCATGGAAGAACTCTTGGTAATGTTGGATTGGGAAAATATTTTATGAAGAAGACTTCAGTGGCAATCACAACAACAACAAAAATAAACAAATGGGACTTAATTAAGCTGAAAATCTTCTTCAGAGCTAAGGACACAACAAGTAAAGCAAAAAGACAATCTTCAGGATGAGAAAAAATATTTTCATGGTATGAATCTGATGAATGGTTGAATCTACCATTCTACATAAAATCAATCTAGATTCTAGATAGAATCAATTCTAGATAGAATCTACTCAAATCAATCAACAACAAAAGAAGAGCAAACAATTCCATCTACCATTTGGCAAGAAACATGAACAAAACCTTCTGTGATGAAGAAAAATGAATGGCTAACAAATATTTGAAAAAAAGGTCATACTTCCTGAATATCATAGAAATGCCAATCAAACCTACCCTGAGATATTGTCAGAATACCCAACATCACAAAGTCTGAATGCTGAAGGTGCTGATGTGGATGTGGAGAGAAGGAAACAGTTTTACACTGTCGGTGGGATTGTAAACCAATGCAACCTTTTTGGAAGGCTGTATGAAGAATCTGCAATGAACTTAAATTAGACCTCACATTTGATCCTGCAATCCTATTACTATACATCTACCCAGAAGGAAAAAAAAATAATTTTACTTTAAGGACATTTGTGCTAAACAGTTTATTGCAGCTCAATTTACAGTCACCAAAATGTGGAATCAACCTAAATACCCAGTAACCCAGGAATAGATTAACAAACTGTGTTATATGTATACTATGGAATACTATTCAGCCATTCAAAAAAGGGGAAACTTTACTTCTTTTGTACTAACCTGGATTGAGTTGTAACACATTCTTCTTAGTAAAGTATCACAAGAATAGTGTAGTAAAAATCCAATGTACTCAATTCTACTAAGAAGCCAGTAGATGATCTATTACTCACATGAGAGAAAAACTCAAATCAAATCAAGGTAGGGACTGGGGGTTTGAGGCTGCAGGGAGAGGGGAGGAGGGAATGGAATGGGTGTGTTCCCACTAAATGGGACAATATTGGGGTATGGCACACCTCTTGGGGGCAGGACACAATAATAAGAGGGACTTTATCTAACAAATGCAAACATTGTAACCTAATTTCTTGTACCCTCAATTAACCTGAAACAATAGAAGAAATGCTGATGTATCTGGGGTACAACTTGTCCACCTGTCCCTGGGTCTCCAAGTAAATCAAAAGCAGTTAATTAAAAATAAATTTTATGGAGCCCTCCTGGTCTATAACTATGATGGAGCTCATGTTAGATTTCTTTTTCAAATCAAAACCTGACAAAACCTGACAAATCAAAACCTGACAAAACCTGACAGATTTTTCAGATGGGAAAGCTAAAACTTGTTGAAGTCACACTGTGACAGCAGGTATTATGGCAGAGTGTTTAATATTACATGCATTATGTAAGGAGATCGGAGGAATTTCTGAAATCCATTTCCCAAGTGTGGGAGAAAGGGTTTTTAAAGACAATTTGCTGGGCAAAAAAAAAAAAAGGAATTAGGTCTGTTAATTGACTAGGTTCAGAGAAGAAACATAAGGGTATAGAGATTATCTTCTTTGCTGAGTTCGTTCTTTTATTTTTCCCCCAGTGGATTAAACTTTTGCTCAATATAGTTAATACATATATCTAATAAGCAGTAGGGTTTTTTTTTCTTTTCTTTTGTTTTGTTTTCCTGAGTTGGTTCTTGGGTGGGCATCACAAGAGTACTTGAGTCAGTTTCTTGGTATGGGCCACTGTTCTGAGAGGATCAGCCATTCCACTGAAATTTGGGGCCTGGAAGTTATCTCAAAAACTAGACTCAGATTTTAGAAGGGTGATTTTACCTATGAAGAAAGATAAGTGTCTTTATGACCACCAGCTATGTGACTACAGAGTAGTAATTCTAGAGAAGCACACAGGGGGACTGTGGCTGATTATTATCAAGCAAAAGAGAGGACAGTGGATGTTTATTATTATGATTTTTAGCTATCCCTGTGCCATTACAGAATGTGAGGCCCTTGGCACAGTTTTGCCTTGTATTCCTTTACTGGTTTGTAAAGAGTGGTTCAAATTTCAGTTCATGGTAAGCTCCTGTGATAGTTTCCCACTGTTTTTGAGTATAGTACTTCAAATTGCCATTTTTGGTCACCTGTTTTGCATTTAAGGAAAATCTACTCCTTTCCACTGAATGCAATACATCCTCTTTTAGAGCACAATGCTGCTAACCACACATCTTTATCTCATCTCTATTCATAGGTAAAGTAGAAAGCATTTCCTTTCAGCTTTTTTTCAGATACAGACCTTAAATCACTAGGGTTTTTCTAAGGAGTGGCACTGGAATACCAAGTTAAAGAAAAGTAAATAAACATTCATTGTTTATTAAGATAAATTTTAATGTAAATAAATATTACAAGATAAAAAGGAATCCATGAATGGCCTGGAAGAGAACATGGGTGAATTCTCCTTGTGACTTAGGGAAGATCTTGTTAAGTATAAATCAAGTTCTAAAAGACAAAACTTAAAAGGTTGATAAGCTATAATTTAAAAAATTAACAATAGTAAAAAGAAATACTTCATCATGGAAAACATATTTCAATAAAGGCAAAAGACAAACTGGGAATAAAATTTGTTTATTCCTTGCAGAGAAAAAAAATTTAAAAGCCAAAACTCAGTTAAAATTGACACAAAGCATTTCAGAATTAAGAAAAAGAAATGCAAATAACTGAAACATAAAAGCTTCTGAAACTTACTCTTAATAAGTGACATATAAAATAAAATTATACTAACATGTCATTTCTCACTAATATTGAGAAAAGAAAGTCCAGAAATTCATAACACAATTTGTTGAAAAACTCCCAGGACATAAATACCATCATGACTTGCTTGAAGAAGTAGAAGTTAGTAAAGGACAATTTTGCAAAGAATAGCAAAATTAAAATTGGTCCAACAGTTTCACTTCACTTCATGAATTCATTTTTGACAAAATGCAGACTCCAAAGAAGCATGATATTCATGTAGTACTGTTTTGTTGTCTGCAATAACAAAATACCAATAAAAAAGTTTCCATCTAAATATGCCTTATTAAATAAATTATGCTTTATTCATATATTGAATCCTAAGCAGCTGTGTAAAGGAATAAGAAAGATTTATGTGTGAAGGTATTTGTACTCATGAAAAATATAAAGACCATAATTGCATAAATGTGATGTTGTTTCTTGCCCAAGAAAGAAAGTGGGATAAGAACACATGAGAATACATGTTTTTGTCACTTGTATTTATAATTACTGTCTTTAGAATCACATGGATGTATCATAAGAAGCTAATAAAACTGATGAACTATAGAGGACTGGCAGAGAAGGATGGATAAAGCTAGCAATGGGAGCAGGATGCCTCAGTGTGCACTTTTTCATATTATTTTCATTTTTGAACTATATGAATGTATTTGAACAGTAAGATTTATTTTAAATTAATTTATTAATCTTAGGTGGGCTATGTAAGAAGGTAGTGAGCTCTCCATTCTTTGAAATGTGCATATCAAAGGTCTCTACCTACCAAGAAGTTTTCAGTTTTTGGAACAAAATAATCCTACTGATTATAGTTGAGAATTATTCTAGGTAAAGAGAGAGAGACAGAAATTTGACAAAGAAAGAGACAGAGAGACAGAGAAAGTCAACTTTGTACTGAGAGAGTTAAAGGAGATAAACTGGGTCAAGTTCTCAATGAAGTAGTCATGACAGAGGCATTCTTCCATAGCTACTGTCTGTTTCTCTCATAACTTGTGTCAGACATGTCAAAATTTCAGTCAGAAAGTTTTTTAGTCAGCTAACCTATACTTCTTCTTTCATAAGAACTTGCATGTCTATAGTATTTGCAATGTATAGTATAGATCTCAAATGGACTATTAATGATTAAATGTAATAGATAATTGCAGAGTAGCTCAAACATATGACTTCTGAGTTTTGTGTGAAATTTTAAAATTACACGTCAATAAAATAATAAAAAACTATCAAATATTTTTTATGACTTTACTGCTACTAGAGTGGATCATTTTATTATAAATATAACCTGAATACATCCTTGTTGTTTATCTTGTTAGCAGTATGCTTTAGGATCATGCCACTATACAAAAAGAAGCCAGCAAAATTTGAGAGTAGGAAACCAGAGACATATAATACTTATTAAAAAAGAGAATCCTGGAAAACTTGACTTTCCAAGTCAATAAAATTTTTTGTTTACCAAATATGACGACTTTCCATAATAGCATTTAACAGCATTATTTTCCATGCTTCCTCAACATTTTCTAGGAGGGGTGTATAAATACAATATGCTATGAGGACTCCCAATATCAGAATGTAAAAAATATTTTTTCCATATTGTAACTCCTTTTTTTCCCAAGAAGAGCACATTGTAGTTTATTTCAATGTCTGAAATTAAATAAACATTGGATAAGCCCCATCCAAAACTGTGATGTATCTTCCTAGTTCAGAGACTCTTTATTAGCAAAATAGACTGTCATGTCATAGGGATCAAAGGTTAATCTAAGACATGCAACAATAAAACCCTAGAGGAAATGTGGCAAAAATCTCTTAACATAATCAGCCTTGGATAATGATTCATGAAGAAAACCGCATTGGCAACTGGAGCAGCAACAGAAAT
>NW_003852471.1:2293-7088 GCF_000181295.1 Otolemur garnettii | reverse complement strand
TGAAAAAATGCACAACATCATTAGTCATCAGAGGAATGCAAATCAAAACTCAAGTTAAAATGGCTTTTGTCAAAAAGTCAGGCAATAACTAATACTGGAGAGGATGCAGAAAAAGGGAAACTTTCATATACTGTTTGGAACGTAAATTACTGCAACCACTATGGAAACAGTGTGGAGGCTCCTCATAGAACTAAATTGAACTACCATATGACCCAGCAAACCCACCACTGGGTATATATCCAAAGTAGGGAAACTTATTATATAGAGAAGATATCCGCACTAATATGTTTATTGTAACACTATTCACACTAACCAATATTTGCAAAGTGTTCATCATTGGAAGTATGGATAAAGAAATTTTGCTACATACATACAATGAAATAGTATATAGCCACAAAAAGACAAAATCCTGCCATTTGTAACAACATTGGTGAAACTGGAGAAATGAGCCACGCACAGAAAGGCAAATCTTACATGTTTTCACTTATATGTTTGAGCACAATATTAACAACAGTAGATCTCATGGAGACAGAGAGTATAATGATGGTTACCAAAGGCTACAAAGGGTAGCAGAGAGTAAGAGATGAAGTAAGTATGCTTAAAGTGTGCAATAATATATTATAATTAGATAGATAGAATGATAAAACATTCTATGTGTTGTGTTGATAACAAAACCAAGTGACTATAATCAACAATAAGTTAAGGTACACTTTAAAATAAGTAAGAGTGGAATGGGAATGTCCCTAATGCAAAGAAGCAATAAATGCTGAGATGATTTATACCCCAATTATCCTGATTCGATCAATTCACATTGTATATCTACCTATAACAAAACATCACATGTATTCTATAAATATATACAAATACAAAGTGTTCCAGACATCACTCATAAAATCACTGTACATAGGGATATTGGGAAATTGTAGCTGCTAAATGTACCTTTATTCATAAAATATTCATTACAACATTTTAAAAAATATTTACAAAATAGTCTTCACATGTCAGACACATCTTGGCAAAATTTGTAGTGAATATTTTGTTTATAGAGATACATTTAGTGGCTACTATTCTACATTTTACCTATGTATAGTGACTTTGTGGGCAATGTTTGGAACACCCTGTATTATGCACCCATAATAATTTTTGAAAATGGTAAATGAAAAATTAATGAAATGAACTAGATACCACCCTGACCCAATGACCATTTCTACCTTTACACACTTTGGTAAAGTCTCCATCCTTCTTTAAGGCTACATAGTACACCATGGTGTACATGTACCAAAATTTATTGATCCATTTGTGGGTAGATGGGCATTTGGGCTTCTTCCATGACCTAGCAATTATGTACTGGGCTGCAATAAACATTCTGATACAAATATCTTTGTTGTAATTTGATTTTTGGTCTTCTGGATATATACCTAATAAATGAAAACAGTACACTGTACCCCATGATTGCATTAATGTACACACTTATACTGTAAGAAATAAAAAAAAATTAATCCACATTAAAAAAGCCAACAATCCCATATATAAATGAGGAAGAGAGATGAAGAGAACCTTCTCTCAAGAAGACAGATGAATGGCTAGCAAACATATGAAAAAATGCCCATCACCCTTAATTATTAGAGAAATGCAAATCAAAACTACCCTGAGATATCATGTAACCCTAGCAAGAATGGCCCACATCACAAAATCTCAAAACTGCAGATGCTGGTATGGATGTGAAGAGAAAGGAACACTTTTCCACTGCTGGTGGGACTATAAACTAATATAATCTTTCTGGAAGGAATTATGGAAAAATCTCAAAGCACTCAATCTAGAACTCCTGTTTGATCCTGCAATATCATCACTGGGCATCTATCCAGAAGGAAAAAAAACTTTTATCATAAGGACACGTGCACTGGACTGTTTATCGCAGCTCAATTTACAGTCACCAAAATGTGGAAATAGCCTAAATGACCCCACCCCAGGAATGGATTAACAAGCTGTGGTACATGTATACCATGAAAAACTATTCAGCCATTAAAAAAAATGGAAACTTTACAGTATTTTTATTAACCTGGATGGATGTGGAACACATGATTCTCGATAAAGCAAAACAAGAATGGAGAAGCATGAATTCTATGTATTCAATTTTTATAGAAGGATAATTAATGACAATAACACAGTGTGGGGTGGGGAAAGGGGAGAGCAGAGAGAGAGAAAAGGAGGGAGGGGGTAAGAAAAAGGAAGAATAGAGAGAGAGAAGGAGGGTGGGGGTCTCAGTGTGTGACACATTTTGTTCCCTCAATGAATCCCCAACAATAAAAAAAGAAAAAGAAAAAAACTAGAGGCCCACACTAGAGGAAAAACACAATTAAATTCAAGAAGAGGGAAGGGGGGCGAAGGGGCTCTGAATGTCCCACCTGCCAAGTACAGGAGTATATGGCACACTTCAGTCCTGGGTGAAGGACTAAACTACAACTCACACTTTGGGCAAGTTCTGTTAAAACTGCCAGCCTTATCAAATCTTTTGAGTCACTGGTCAATCTGTGGACTACCAACTTTGAGAAGAGATTGTTATTCTCAGAGATTCTGGAAAATATAGTAGAAGCACATTCTGCCATGAGGGTGAACTCATTCATTAAAAATTTCACACGAACTTTATGGCCACCCTCTTTATCTACCTTTTTATCTTTATAAAAGCCAAGTGATTATGGATAAATTTAATATTGTAAGTAGTGATTGGAGTGTTTTGGGGTAAACAATAGGAAATTTTGTTACAAAAGAAATTGAGTCATGTCTTAGAATAGTTGATTGCTTGGTGTCTTTAAAGAAAGGATCCTATGAAATAAAGGGAACTGAAGTAGACATTATAAATACAACTTTCTAAGTGAAATTCTTACCTTAACATACAACTTTCTGCTCTTTCAAATTCTATCTAGATAATAAGTAACTTTATTGCTATGTTGTTGAATAAATTTCACTTCATGTGTACTCAAGCTGTCCTCTTAAGTTTAATATGTACTCAACCTGTGCGTTAAGTTTATTCTGATGACTTTAAGGTAAGAGTCATTCTTTGCTGGTATATAACCTGTGCTGGAACTGGGAGCATGAGCCAAACACTCATGGGTTAAAGTTGTCCTTTATTACCAAAATTCAGAATCCCAGGAAGACAGGGAGATCATTCTTGAAGTCTGCCTTGCCTTCAGAGAGTTTCACAGAGTTTTGTTTTGTTTAGCATGTCTGGGCCGGTTCGAACCCACCAGCCCCAGTGCACGTGGCCGGTGCCCTAACCACTTAGATGGGCGCCCTGACTCACAGTGATCCTATGCCCTCTCCAACAGTTACTATCTTTAGCTATACATCGTCCAGCCCTCTGATCTCTAGCTAAGGACTCAGTGCTTGCTGCTTTCCCAACCTGTATGCCTGGTGTTTTTTCTTCAGTCCAGGCTTGTGATGACCTTCACAGGTTGGACTAGGGGACGATTGGCCGACAGGACTGTCTGATAGAGTATTAAGTAACTTCTACAGCTAAGGCCAGGTCAAGCAGTTCAGGCTGTTTCTCCTCTTATAACTGTTCTACGTTCAGAAAAAGTAAGAAAAATAATTTGGATAACCACCTTTTTCTGTGTCACTGAGAATTCTTTATGGTGGGTGATGGTATGAAAGGAAAAACTTCAACTTACAGCGGCAGTTGCCCAGGAAAGAATCAAAGCTTAACGATGTGTTTTACTACAACTCTTCTAACACTAATCTTCTTAAAGAACCACGACGTTTAAGTAACCCTGATAGTCCTGACCTGAATCTGTGATTATCTTCTGACTAAAGATCAACGAGGTTTGTTTAAACCAATTGTAAAAAGGTGCTTGGACTCATTGGTACTACATGCAGATACAGTTATCAATCAACAAGAGGGAATTGTGAACTATAATTCTAATCTTATGCAAAATCAAACCTTCTTCATATATTAATAAAAATAATATGTGAAAATTAAACTACTTTTTTAAGGTTATTTCCTTGATGGCAATATCCTCATTTTCAAATGTATGCCTCCACATGGCATACAATTCCTTCCACCAGCTCCAATGTACTTTCACTAATGTCCTAAAGACAACTTTTTCACGTGTTCTTTTCCTTCCATGTTCAGGTTTTACTTCACAGGAGAGAGAGAGAGGATAAGAGTCCCATTGAACTTCTTTTGCTTTCTGTAGCACTGGCTATTTCCCTTCCAGGTTTATACCATAAGGGAGGCTTTCTCAGGAGTCTTCCTGGATTGTGTACGTGTGTGTATGTGTGTGTGTAAATCTATCTGATCTATTTCTATACCACATATACATGGCATGAATGGACAGATTGCTCCTCAAAATATTGCAGTTTCGAGTAGGTTGTCCTCTTAGTGGTTTTCACTGGTTGAGCTGGATGCCCTATTGAATTCTGTCTAACTAATCTCCATATTCATTTGCAGAATCCGAAGGAAGAAGAGTAACTTGAAAGCAATATGAAGAGAGAAAGCTAAGATCAGAGACTTCAGCTGAAATTTTATCAGAAAGCAGTTTGCACTCACCACTCTGGGGCCGGTCCCATTTCAATGTAATCCAAAGTTTGCAATGTGCTACAGAACAAGAAAATGGAATTCTGAGAAAGATCCAGGGAAAGAAAGCTAAAAGCAAAAAAACAAAAAAACTTCTTCCATACAAAACCCTCTAATAGAGTTATTTATTGTTAAAAAATACTGCATAATATGCCTGTGTCATGTTTACTGTTTACAAAATGAGTATCTAAACTCACATAATTACTAACTTTATGATCAAAG
>NW_003852471.1:0-1089 GCF_000181295.1 Otolemur garnettii | reverse complement strand
TGTGTGTGTGTGTGTGTATATACATACTGACACAAAAGCTTCGTGTGGAACCAAATTCTTGACTTTCATTCAGATATTTAGTTTTATCTATATGTGTGAAATAAACTTTGCACCAAAGTGGAAAAGGCAGGACTTCTAATTTTACATGTGTGAATAAGTTTCCAAAATGTTCATGGGAATACTTTCACAATTGAAATAATAACAAAATATAGGATCTTGTTTACTGTGACTCAATTAAATGTTAAGATTTATTTTGTTATTAATTTTTTATTTCAAGTTAACGTGAAAGTACAAACAACTAGATTACAGTAATTGTGTTTGTTAGGTAGAGTCCTCTTGCAGTTCTGTCCTGCATACAAAATGTGTGCATATACCCTTACATTGTGCCCATAAAGTGGGAGCACACCAATCCCCTCCCTCCTCTTTTCTCCTTCCTCCCTTGTTACCCCATCCCCCAACTTGAATTGAATTGAGTTTTTCTCTTTTGAGGGTACATGTTAGATCATCTACGGGCTTCATTTTGGTATTGAGTATGTTGGATATTTGGTTTTATATTCTTCTTGTGAAACTTTACTGAGGAGAATGCATCTCAATTCCATTGTGGTTATTACAAAAGATGTAAAGTCTCCATCTTTTTATGGTTGAATAGTATTGGTTCAACCATACTCAATAGTATGGTTGAACAGTTTCTTAATCCTGTCCTAAGTTGATGGGCATTTAGGTTGTTTCCACATCTTGGCGAATATAAATTGATCTGTGATAAACAATCTAGTGAAAATGTCTTTTTGATAGAATGATTCTTTTTCTTCTGAGTAGATGCCTAGTAATGGGATTGAGGGATCAAATGGGAGGTCTAACTTGCATTCTTTGAGGATTCCCCATACTTCTTTCCAAAAAGGCTATATGAGTGTACAGTCCCACCAACAGTGTAAAAGTGTTCCCATCTCTCAACATCTACATGAGCATCTACAACTTTGGGTATTGTGATGTGGCTATTCTCACTGGAGTGAGGTAGTATCTCAGGGTGGTTTTGATTTGCATTTCTCTGATGATTAGGGACTAGGGCATTTTTTCATATGTTAGCCCTTC
>NW_003852470.1:9717506-9725254 GCF_000181295.1 Otolemur garnettii | reverse complement strand
CTTTGGCACAGATGTACTCCCTATTTGCTATTTCCTATGTTTCCCATAGGAAAAATACTCAAACTGAGAAAGTTCTGTGTTTTCTGCTTCAAAATCCAGCAATAAGGTGCCTGTAAAGGAAAGTTACAATGATGGGTCATTAATTTCTTCTCATTACCAATGGTAGTTTAATAGGGGAAGGGGTCATTTCAAAGGTCTGAATGATTAAAATCAGTCTTCCTTGTTTGGGGGGCTACCCAACGAGGATGTTCAGTGTTGCCTTTGATCCCTGAGGGAGGAACATTAGGAAGTTCGCTCTAGAACTTGCAGGGCCTGGACCCCATTTGTTGTCTTGTAGAATCTGACGATTGTGGAGGCAACTTGGTAGGTGAATCTGGCACGATTGTCTACAGGAACGGAACAAAAACTTCGTGTACCTGGACCATACATGGACCACCTGGAAATGTACTCGTGCTTGTATTTACTTACTTGGAGTGAGTGCTTACCTTTCATTTTGCTAGTGTTGCCATTGTCCCTGGGAGTGGGCCCCTCCTAGCCTCCTGCTCATCCTGCAGTATCCGCCCCAGGCATCTGAAATACTATCCCACTTCATTCCTGCTTCCTTCTGAAAGCCCCAGAAGCTTCTTGTTTTCTGCATAAAGCTGCCCACCCTGTCATCCTTGTGTACCCTTTACCATCTGGCCCTTCCTCTCTGTTCCTTTCTCTTCACTGCCCCTATAAACTTCCCTGGGCTGATCCATGACACGTTCAGTTTTCTGGACACAGCAGAGTTTAGCTGGTCCTGACCTTGTCTCCTCTCCCCTCTGCCAGGAAGCATCTCCAACCCCTACTAGACTTTCTGTCTGTATTCTCTCAAAGGAGAAGCTTTTCCATGGCCAGGAAACGCTCTTCCTGACTCTCTGCAGGGGAAAGTAGTTTTCTCTCAGGAGTGCCTCAAACAACCCACAACAAAGCTCTAGGTTGAATTTCTTTTTTTTTTTTTTATGGAAACAGAATGTCATTCTATCACCCTCAGTAGACTGCCATGGCGTCACAGCTCAGAGCAACCTCTAACTCTTGGGCTGAGCAATTCTCTTTCCTCAGCCTCCCAAGAAGCTGGGACAACAGGTGCCTGACACACACATGGTTACTTTTGTTGTTGTGGTTTTTGCAGTTGCCAATGTTACTTAGCAGGCCCAGGCTGGGTTTGAACCCGCCTCCCTCGGTGTATATGGCTGGCGCCCTAACCATTGAGCTCTAGGTTGAATTTAAGGTAATATGATCTTTGCCTTTGTATGTGCATCAGCTGGAATGGGAATCACTTTTTCTACTTCAAAGAATTTCCTGGAGGGCGGTGCCTATGGCTCAAAGGAGTAGGATGGTGGCCTCATATACTGGAGATGGAGAGTTCAGCCCCAGCCAAAAAATGCAAAAAAAAAAAAAAAATTCCCAGAAAGAAAGAAAGAATAATTAAGGTAATGAATCCTCAGAAGCCATTTCCAATGTAGGATGGACCGTGCATGGCTGAGTCAAGGCTGAGGTCACTAAAGTGAGCCTGGGGACCAGACCAAACATGGACCATGATGTGGATGAGAGAATGATGGAATCAGTGACACTAAGGCCACTGTCCCCTGCAGGCCTGTTCAGGGTTGGGGCCCCCACTAGGTCACTCAGGTGCTCTGTGTGATGAAGGCCACCAGTGAGACAGCTGCCTGAGACACAGGGCTTAGACCATCTACCCACCCTGGGCCCCTGGGGATTTGAAAAAGGGAATGTGGCCTAGTTGACCTGGATGGGGAAACAAGGAGAGGAGGAGGTCTAGGAAGAACCTGTAATGAAGGTGTCAAGCATTTCCTGTGTCCCCTTTGTGCCACAATCAGAGGGATGGGAAGGTCTGACCACGTGCTCATATTGTCCTTTGTCCTTTCCAAAGATGGATTTTGGGGTCTGACTGACCTTGGTCCCAAGGAAGGACTCTGGCTGAGCCAAGGGCAAAGTTATTATAAATGAAGCAGAGTGTGTCCTGGGACATGTGCCTCCGTTGTTTTGTTATAGCCCAGAGTGGCTCTGGGCTCTGTCCTGTGAGTGAGGGGTGTGCTCGGGGCTAAGTGAGGGTGAGGGATAAAGTTCAGTTCTAGACATGTAGAAGGAGAAAGTGGATGTGGAGAGTCATCCCAGGACCAAGAGCACCCCATTTGCTGTGTGTCCCTCACAGGGTGGGGATGGGGTCCCTCTCCCTTCTGTCTGTCTCAAAGGGGTCAAGGCTTCGCTGGGGGTGCTATGCTTCCCTTCCTCTTGTCTCTTCTGCCAGGGGCCAGAGAAGCAGAAACCAGGTCTCACCCTCACCCTGGAATCAGCCTCTCACTGTGACACAGCAGCTGTGCCTCATGACAGACACCATGAGTTGCTGTATTTGCCACATGGGGACTTGAAAGACAGCTGATGAGGAGACAGCAAGTCCCTTGTGGGGATCCCATAGTGATAGGCTGGGTTCCAATGAGGATGTGCAAACATGAGACTGGGAAGCCTCTTGTGGCCAAGGGGACTGTAAGGGTTCAGGGAAGCCGAGAAGGGTCCTGGGGTGGTGGAGTCTCTAAGTAGAATGTATGGACTTCCCGCACCTTGTTCTCATCTGACCAGGCACTTCACAAAGCAAAGGTGTTGGGATTTGGTGTCCATCCATTGGTTAAGGTTATATGTTTTATATGACAGAAAGGATATTTACAAAATCTCATGCCTGTCATCTTGTCTCCCCCAGGTTCCCATCTCTTGCTAGGGGCTGTGATGATGAGTATGTGGAAATACTAGAGGAAGATCCTGGTCATCCTCCTAAGATGCTTCGCAAGATTTGTTGTGGCTTCACTACATTTCTTGAAACTACTACCAATACTGCCTATGTCAAGTATTTCAGGGAAAGCCACCGCCCACCTTCTTACTTTGAATTTACTTATGTGACTTATTGGCCCTGGTGGAGGAAGACATACTGACCATCCTCTGTCCGAGGCCAGCCATGTGGCATGGTGGCCCTGCAACCTCTTCTTGTGACCGCTGAAATAAGCTTCAGCCAAAGTTCTCCTGGATTGGCTTTGGGTGAGGGGACCTGGGACCCATCCAGAACATATCTGGGAACTATCGCAGCATTTCTGTGTATTCACACCTGTGGGGGAGGTCAGATGGAGAAATTATTTTCCATATTATTCCTACCATTGTGTTGGTGCAATGTACATCTGTCTCTAAGAATAGGTCATCTTCCTCTCTGTCTGTGTCATTATAATCCCTTTGGCATTTTTCTGGTATATTTATGCAAAATGCTTGCTATGTGTGATATACAATATATCGAATGTATAGTATGCCTTTCTTGACATATGGATAGAAATTAATGTAATAAAACTCTTCTCACTCATGGAAAGCGATTACTGTCTTTTTCTTATGTATCACTCTCAAGGACACCCTGACATATACAGGACACATTCTCCATCCTGGAGACTCAAAAGGGAACTGAACCCAGCTTACACCAGTCCCACAGCAGCAGCAGAAGCAGCCCTGTCCCCAGGACAGACCCAACAGGCAGGGTGGGGCAGCTGCAGGCATGGTGAGGCCCAGGCTCCTCGTGGACAGCAGTGACCACACAGGTGTCCCAGTGAGGGAGCACTCAGGCCAGGCCCTGAGAAAGTCTAGGAAAGGCAGAGGAGGACGCACTGATCTGGAGGCTGTGTCAGCACAGGTGGAGGGTCCCCCTGTGTGGGGGGAGCTGAAGGGCAATGAAAGATGCTTCCTCATCCCTCTGGGCATTGCTGGCCCAGAGCTGTGTGCACTCGGCCAGGTTGGAGCAGGATGGCTGGATGGAGAATGTGAGGAAATCATACACAAGCTTGGAAGAAGTCTCAAGGGTCTCTTCCCATGTGAATTATCCCCGCCCTGTGAACTCTTCTCAAGGGGGGCACTTTGCCTCCCCTCCCCTCCATACAGCGTCCGCAGGCAGGGAGTGTAGCCTGTGTCACAGGAGGATGAAAACCTCCTCCCAGCTCCTGGAGTCTACAGAGCTGAAGGGCTACCCCAGCCTCACTGTCAGTGATGAGAGCATTGATGGATGAGGCAACGCCCATCACGTAGAATCAGGGTTAGAGGGAATAGCACTTTGCCCGTGATGCAGGAACTAGGCGGATTTATTTACATATTTGTGCTGAACCAGTTCCTGGCTAGAAACTGAGCATTTTACAAATAGGAACACATGTGACCTTCGACAAAGGTGCTGTTTTCATGCTCAGTCACCGTGTCAGAGGCATCACCAAGCAGGGTCCTGGAACTCGTCCTCAGTCTCACAATGACATGAGTCCTTCTGTTTGAGGAGTTGAGTCTCTCCTGGACATTGCCTATTTCTCAGATCTGTCCTTAGAAAAGATGTGTGGAAAAGATAGTGTGATAATTTCAGGGTTGATATATTCATCTATGCTGAGTTAATAGAGTCACTGAGATGTGGGTGATGACACCCACAGGAAAATGTCATCTCGCGGCAGCCAAGTGTGGAGACTTGACTTATCTGATTTGCCATCCATATTCTAAATTCTATTTCTGATATTTCAGCAATTTTTCTGTGGATGGAGTCTCTGTTGTATTTTCTTTGATGTCTCTAGGAGGTGTTGATCTGCCCTGATTTTTCATGTTGCCAGGGTTCTTTAGCTGATTCTTCCTCACGTCAGCCTCTCCCTCTTTTCCTCTTTTGTAATATGCGAATTATACTTTTTTAGTTGAATTGATAGGTTTTCCCTGGTGAGTTCACTCCTCACCGTTGCAGTGCTGCCGCTGCACTTACTAAGACAGAAAAATGGTGAATCCGCAGCCCCAGACAGGGTCTCCAGGGGGACAAGAATCAGTAGGCAGTACTGACCCAGATCAAAGTCTACCTGCCAGTGCTGGCTCTGTGCACAAAATCAACCTCATGAGGCTGTCCAGTGCTGGACCAGAGTTCAGGAGAGATGCTTATGCGCTGGGCCAGCTGGGCCAATCAAGTGCTGAGGGCTGCAGCTCTGTACGCAGCATAGGCCCTTTTAAAATAGGAAAGGGAACTTTTACATGATAGTTTTACTTAATTTTTTATGACACGAAAAGAAAGCCATGATTTATTAAAAATATGTCTGTTGGTGGATGATTATAGTAGTTTACACCTATAATTTCCCCATCTGGAGGTGGGGTAGAGGGTGAATTGCTTGAGGTGAGCTGTTTGAGACCACTCTCTGCAATATAGTGAAACTCCTTTATAACAAATATTTGTAAAAAGGATTCTTACATGGGCAGCACCTGCGGCTCAAAGGAGTAGGGCATCGGCCCCACATGCCAGAGGTGGAGAGTTCAAACCCAGCCCCAGCCAAAACACTGCAAAAAAGAAAAAGTATTCATACATGCTTGTAGCTGCCTATAATCCTACCTACTTACTTCGGAGGCTAATCCCTGAGTGTTACTTGAGGCCAGCAAATGAGGGTTGCTTGAACTGTGATTGCACCAATGCACTCCACTTTGGGTGACAGAGCAAGACTCTGTAAATATATACACACAAGGCTCACACCCCTACATAAGAGCCAGAGAGTGCCCCCAAAAATCCATACGCATTTTAATAAAGGAAAAACATAAACTATATTACAATAGTAATACTCAATATATCTGACAACATAAGATGAGTACAAATTACTTTGAGCACCTCCGTAATGGCTCAGGGGACACCAGTGCAGCAACAGTGGCATCCTAAGCGGCATTCTGACGCTATTCCAGCCCCATCCCTTTGGGCAAGCAGAGGTTCTGGACAGCAGCCACAGGCAGGGCGCACATAACTTTCCTGGGTGGAGCGCCAGCCCTCAGGGGGCTAATGCGGCTGAGACAAAGGCAGTGTGCGGGCAGAGGCTAGAATTGACACCTGAAAGTAAGGCTGAAGGCAACCTCTGATTTACAGAGAAATCTAGCTGGACAGAAGCCTAATTTAAACATGCAAGGCCCCCCTGCCGAACTCAGATTTCTGGCTGATTTTTCTAGTCATAAACCCCGGGAGCAGTGGCCTACTGGAGTGAATAGGGTCACAGAACAGGGGGATCACGAGTGACCGGGTGTAAGGTGGGGAAGGAGGTATTAACCTTCCCAGACTAAGTGATCTGCCGAGTGGGTCCCTTTGCCCTCACGGAGTGTGGCAGGCCCAAAACTGCTTGCTAGAGTCGCATGCCTCATGGGCAGCAGGCTCCTGCTCTGGGCAGGTCCAGAACTGCTTGCTACTGCCCTGGGCGTCCCACAGGCAGTGGCAGAGAAGTCCTCCATTCCAGGTAGACCCAAAACAGCTTGATAGAGACACACACACCCCACGGGGGCCAGAGGAGGAGTTCCCCGCTCCAAGGTCCCAAGCTGGGTGGGCCTAGAACTGCTTGCTAGAGCCACGCACGCCCTGCAGGTGGTGGTGGAGGGGTCTACCACTCTTGGAGGTGCCAGAACTGTTTGCTAGAGCCACATAATGTCCCTCAAACTGAGTTGGAGGAGTTCCCTGCTCCGGGCTCCCATGCTGGGAGGGCTCAGATCTGCTTGCTAGCACCGCAAGAGTCCAACGGGTGACAGTGAAGGAGAACTAGGACTGATCTGGTCGCTCACGTACCCTGCGCTACCACTGCCATTCCCCTACCCTCTGGCTGCTCCAGGGTGCTGAACTAGGACCGCTCTAGCCACTACAGTTCCCCTGTTCCACCAGTTGCCCCAGAGAAGCCAAATTATGACTAATCTGGTTGCTGCCAGTTTCCTGACCCCAGTTGCCTGGCAGGCTAAATGAGGTCTAATCTGGCCACGCACACTCCCATGAAGCTGCTGCTGTTCCACTGCACCCCAGCTGCCCCAGCACCCGAGAACTGGGAGAAAACAACAGACATGCTGTGCCTGTCTCTCTGGGCAACCAGAAGAAGCCACCAACTGAACGGTTCTAAGAAGGCCTCCAAACAAGGTAAACTCAGCATGGGGTGGAACCAGCGGAAAAACTCTGGCAACTCAAATAACCAGAGTAGATCAACTCATCTAAGGGAAAATGGGGAAGAAACAATTGAAGACCTCATTCACAAGCAAATGGCTGGGATGTCAGAAATCAAGTTCAGAATGTGGATAGCAAATAAGATTAACAGACTGGAAGAAACGAAGAAATTAGGAGCTCAAGAAATTATTCAAAAGATTTCTCAAGAAATTATTCAAAAGATGTCTCAAGAACTCAACAATTTCAAAGATAAAATGATCAAGGATTTTGAAACACTGAGACAAGAGGTTGCAGCCCTCAAGGATCGGAAAGACACAGTGGAATCCCTCCGTAACAGAGTGCAAAAAGCAGAAGAAACGATCTCTGATACTGAAGACAAAGCTTTTGAAGAAGCCCAGGAGCACAAAGACCAAAAGAAATTGAGAGCAAAAACAGATTTCACTCTCAGAGCACTCTCAGATAATTCAAAGAAAACTAATATTCGCCTTATAGGAATCCCTGAAGGTGATGACGTTGCTTCACAAAACACAGAGGCTCTTCTTCATGAAATTAGGAAAGAGAACTTTCCGGACATGCCAAGAGATTCTGAAATTCAAAGAGCAGATAGTATCAGAACTCCAGCAAGACTCATCCCGAACAAGACATCCCCCAGACACATCATAATTAACTTCACTAAATTTAAGATGAAAGAGAAAATTCAGAAAGCAGTTAGACGTAAGAAAATCATAACCTACAAGAGGAAGAGTATTAGGATGACTGCAGATCTCTCAGCTGAAAC
>NW_003852470.1:9710017-9714558 GCF_000181295.1 Otolemur garnettii | reverse complement strand
CATGGAAGAAGCCCAAGTGCCCATCGATCCACGAATGGATTAACAAACTGTGGTATATGTACACCATGGAATACTATGCAGCCATTAAGAAGGATGGAGACTTTACGTCCTTCATGCTCACATGGATGGAGCTGGAGAATGTTCTTCTGAGAAATTTATCACAAGAATGGAAGAAAAAGTATCCAATGTACACAACCCTATTATGAAACTATACCTTTTTTAGGAAAGCTATAACAAAATAGCCTAAAAATATGGGGAGGGAGAGGGGAGGGGGATTGGAGGGATCACTTCTGAAGTTTATCTTACAGGGGTACAAGTGAATCTTTCTAAGAGTAGAATGTGAACATTTTAAAACAATAACTAAGAAAATGACATGAAGGCTGTGTTGACAAGTTTGATGGAAGTATTTCTGATTGTGTGTGAAAACCCCACACTGTACCCCAGAAGTGCATTAATGTACATAGTTACCATTCAATAAGAAAAAAAGAAAGAAATAAAGCTAAACGTGCTGGGAGCTAACTTAAGACAGGAAGGAGAGCTGTTCTAACTAGAAATCATGTTGGCCTGTGCCCAACCTGAGAGTCTTCCTCTGAGACCACCTGGACAAGGAAAGAGAAAGAGCGCATGGCCATTGTGTCTCAAGCCAGGTGACAAGGACTCAGAACCTGGCCAAGAACATAAGGGTTAGTTGGCATTAAGCTCACCCCACCTCCAGATCACCCAGGCAATGCTGCAGCACCCTCAGAGCCTGCAGCTGGGCCAGCCTTGGCTGCACCTGGGAGGGAGGAGCCAGGGTTCAGGAGTGTGTCTATATAGCTCCAGGGCGCCAGGGCAGAGCACACTGCAGAGGCTGCTGCCTCCTCCTGCTATGCATGGGGGTGTCCAGAACCTTCACCTGGGCACTGGGTACTGCTGCTCAGTACAGGTAAGGCAGTGCCCCGGGCCCTTCTCCTAGGCCCCTCATTGCTTCCTTGTTTAACTCTCAGTGATCTGTGTAGTTTGTTGCTTAGAAACAAATGCCTTGGCCAATGGGCCCCAAGATCCTCTACTCCACACAGAACATCTCACTTCTGTCCGAGAGCTGGAGGAGGAAGGGACAAGCAGGGCAATGTCCCTGTCTCTAGGCTGATGCCATCCTGACGTGTGTTCTCTGGGTCTCCTCCTGCCTCAAGTGACATTGACTGCAACGCTGCTGGGCTCAGGCAGGGCTCCCCAAGCAGGGGATGAGTGCATCAGACAGGATGGTGTTCTCAGTGGTGTGATCCATGGCAGACTCTGGGCAGGGGACCTTGCTTGGGATGCATCCAGTGTGGCATCTGATGGGTAGCTGAGGCCCCTGGGCAAGCCAGTAGTTGGGTAGGATGGGCTCCTCGCTGCCCCCAGAGGATTGTACACTAAGCTGCAGGAGCAGCAACAAACTCAGCATCTGAATGGGGCTGGGAAGGCCCTGGAGGAGGGAGGGGCACTGCCCTCTCAGAGGGTTGGGCCCTGGAAATTGCATTAAATGACTGAGGACTGGGCCCCTCTGACTTAGAATGCAGATGGGTAAATGGGCATGTGCTCTCGGGGAGAGCACCTTCTTTCTGTCTCTCAACTTCTTCTCCCCAGCTCTGTTTCCTTGGTTCTGTTCTCATCTTTCTCTGGATCTCACCCTCTCCCCTGCCCTTTCTGAGCACTCACTTGGTGCACTCCTAACCTTTGCTCTCTGGCCCTGGCCAGGCCTCTATAGCCTTGGGCATTTGTCCTGCATTGCTCTCCTCTGCCACTGGGCACCTTCATCAGGGGCTGTCTTGTCCCACCTAAACTCCTGCCTGCCCAGATTTTTGCAGGGTGCTAGACACCAGGGCAGTTTGGCCATTTTGACTAAGGTTGTCGCCCAGCTTCCAATGCCTTTTTCTTCTTTACCCTGAGAAGGGTTTATGCTTTTGCTGGAAATTGGATGCAGTGGGGCCTCAGTGGCACTGGTCCTGGCATGTCAAGTACATAGAGGGAGATGCTGATGGGTTTCTTTTCTCTCCTTTGTTCAGTTGAAGCCAGAGGCCAGAAAGGCAGGTGCCCGGGCTTGCGGGTAGACAATAGTAAATGCTCTGACACCAGGTTTCAAAGCTGCTGTGATCCTCAAGTGTAGAGAAGGAGCCCCCACAGGGCTGTTCTTAGGAATCCGTGAACAAGAAACTGCCTAGAAGCTAACATAGGGTGAGTTAATTATTAAAGATTCCTGAGATGCAACTTGAAGTGAGCCTTTACCTCACAGGCTGAACAGTTGTTTGTTTAGTGACTGGTAGGGGGCAGTTCTAATTCTTCTCTCATCATTACCTCCTGGACTTAAGAACCCAGAAGAGAGGACAGCATGGCAGATGCAGGCACAGTCAAGAGATGTCACTCACTTTGGCAGCACTTTCCAGATTTGCCTTGAGGTCTGCTTCCTGGACACCAAGATTGAAATCTGGCAGAGCAGACTTAAAAGAGACAGCGGCTGTGGGGAGATGCTTCCTTCCACTGCAGAGGCTGATACAGCCTCTGGCCAGGCAGAAAGCTGGAGATGGGCTCCTGGGTCCTCACTGGGCATTATTTATAGAAAAGATTCTATAGCCTTACAAAGGTTACTAAATCACCTAGTAGGGAAAACCATCGAAGGTGAGACGTGAAAGAAATCGCGAGGGTTCAGGGTGACAGGCAGGTGTGTGGTAGGCCACCTGAGCTGGGAGCCGTGCCAGGGCACTGAGGGGCTCAACCTCCTGTCCCTGCAAATCCATCATGATCAGGATTTCTATTTCTAAGAAAAGCAAGTGAGGTTAGAGGGACTGAACAAATGGCGAAAGCTACTGTCTTCTAATGCCAGCTAGAGCCGGGGTCATCTGGTCTGAACCTGTGGGGCTGCCCCGTGTCACGTGCTCATGATGAGCCACAGTGTTGCCTCAACCGTGGGATGCCACCTGACCAGGCAGGGGAAAAGAGAAATAGAACCTCAGGACCAGCACTGAAACCCTCCAATGCCTTATCAAAAGGGAAGGTCAAGCCTGGAGGCTGAGTCATGCAACACCCACTTCCAAATGCACAGCAGTTACCAAGATCTGCATTAGCCAGGTCCCCACAAATGGGAAAGGTCTCAGGCATCTGCAAGGACTGTCCCCTCAGATCTTTCCTGGGGAAAGTCTCAGGCTTCCCATGAACAAGGACAAGAAAACTATAACTTCAGGTCTGCAGGCTAAGTCTACCTCCTGAAACTGAAGTCTGTTGTTCCCACACTGATAATGTTGGTTATAGTTTCTCCTTCCTGGTGCAGAACAGAGAGAGGACACGTTCCGGCCTTCTCCCCCCTACCTGAGAACATCTGAATAATTGATTGTCCCTGAAGTTCCTTCTTCCCTTCAGACTTTTACTTTACTGTATATAAAATGTGGATTTCCTCTGCACTAATTGGCGCCTAACAGGAATGTACCCACTTGCCTAAGGGCCCACCCCTCTCCTATCTCTTTCTCTGTCTTCCCTGAAATACTGAGTCCCAAGTCCCTTTTCACAAAGCACAGGTCTCTGATGCTTCTGTGCTGTGCCTTTCTCAGGCACCTTGTCAGACTTGGGCCTGATAAACCTCCATTGATGGAGAGAGTGGCCTCATTCACTCACATTGGGTTGACAGCTCTCTCTCGGATCAAGTATTTAACTGGGGTCTCAGAGAAATTTATAATGGGTTATTTCTACCACCTGCAGATTATATTCAATTGGTTTAATAAAATAGAAAATAGACAATTTGGTTGTTTTTTTCACATTTCCTTGTTTTATTCAAAGCATATGTATTAAAACATACATAATCATAAAAGGTGAATAAAGTTTGGTTTGTTTTCTACTTCTGTCTTAAATTCTTAAGTTATAGAGACAACTCAACAGGAACATGGTAATTTAATAGAGGAAAGAGTCACTTCAAATGTCTGAATGGATAAAATTAGCCCACTTTGTTTTGGGGCTACCCACCTAGAATGTTGGGTAGTTGCCTTTTGTCCTTAGGGAGGGACATTGGCAAGTGCACTAGTGAACCTGCTGGGCCTGGACGCCTTTTGATCTCTTGTAGGGCCGGGCCAGTGTGGAGGCCACTACACAGATGAAAGAGGTAGGATTATCAACTATAACGGGATAAAAACTGAGTGCGTCTGGACCATCGAGGTGAAACCTGAAGGTAAGGTTCAAGTGCTGTTTCCATATTTTCAGTGAGTGCTGACCTTTAATTTTGCCGGTGTTTCCATCGTCACTGGGAGTGGGCCCATCCTGGCCTCCTCGTCACCCTGTTCCCATCCACCACAGGCATCTGAAACACTATCCCGCTCCATTCTTGAACCCTGCCAAAAGCCCCCGTATTCTCTGCATGCAGCTGCCCTCCCTCTCATCTTGTGCACCCTTCACCATCTGGCTCTTCCTGTCGCTCTTTTCTTTCCACTTCTCCCCCAACCTCCCACCTTGGGTTGAACCATAGCACAGTTTTCTGGACCTAGCAGAGGTCAGCTGCTCCTGCCCTGTCTCCTCTCCCCTCTGCCTGAGGTCAGCTG
>NW_003852470.1:9675311-9709145 GCF_000181295.1 Otolemur garnettii | reverse complement strand
CCTGCCCTGTCTCCTCTCCCCTCTGCCTGAGTCCAGCTGCTCCTGCCCTGTCTCCTCTCCCCTCTGCCTGAGTCCAGCTGTTCCTGCCCTGTCTCTTCTCCCCTCTGCCTGAGGTCAGCTGTTCCTGCCCTGTCTCCTCTCCCCTCTTCAGCCCTTCTTAGATGATCTGTCTGGAATTCTCTCAAAGGACAAACTCTTCCATGGTAAGAAACACCCTTCTTCTTTCTGGAGGAAAATGGTTTTCTCTCAGGGGTGCCCCAACTCAGAAGAAAGCTCTAGGTTTTGTTTAACTGGTAGTAGGATCTTTGCCTCTATATTTGAGTCACCTGGAATGGGAATATCTTTTTGTACTTCAAAGAATTTCCCTGAAGGAAAGAGAGAATAACCAAAGTGATAAAGCCTCAGAAGGCATTTCCAATGCGGCATGAGTCCCTGCATGTAGCCAGGGACTCAGTCAAGGCTGAGGTCACTGAAGTGAGCCTGGGGACCAGACCAGACATGGACCGTGATGTGGATGAGAGATATGATGGAATCCGTGACACTAAGGCCCCTGTCCCCTGCAGGCCTGTTCAGGGTTGGGGCCCCCACCAAGTCACTCAGGTGTTCTGTGTGGTGAAGGCCTCCTGTGAGACAGCTGCCTGAGACACAGGGCTTAGACCATCTACCCACACTGTGCCACAGGATTTGTAAAAGGCAGTGTGGCCCAGTTGACCCAGATGGGGAAGCGAGGAGAGGAGGAGGTCAAAGAAGAACCTGGGATGAAGGAGTCAGGCATTTCCTGTGTCTCCTTGTCCCAGGGTCAGAGGGATGGGCAGGTCTGACCATCTGCCGGTATTGTCCTTTCTCTTTTCCAAAGATTTACTGTGGGATCTGACTAACCTTGGCACCAAGGAAGGACTCTGTCTGAGCCAAGAGCAAAGTTATTATAAAGCAGTGGTTCTCAACCTTCCTAATGTTGCAACCTTTTACTACACAGTTCCTTATGTTGTCGTGACCCCCAACCAGAAAATTATTTTCCTTGCTACTTCATAACTAATTTTGCTACTATTATGAATCATAATATAAATATCTGCTATGTAGGATGATCTTAGGTGACCCCTGTGAAAGGGTTGTTCAACCCCCAAAGGAGTCGTGACCCACAGGTTGAGAACCGCTGTTATAAAGGGAGCTGAGTGTGTCCTGGGACATGACCCCCCATTGTTTTGTTGCAGCCCAGAGAGGCTCTGGGCTCTGTCCTGTGAGTGGGGGATGTGCCTGGGGGCTAAGTGAGGGTGAGGAATGCATAGCAGTTCTGGACATAGAGAAGGAGAAAGTGGATGTGGGGAGATGTCCCAGGACCGAGAGCACCCCATGTGCAGTGTGTCCCGCACAGGGTGGGGGTGGAGGTCCCTTCCCTCTCTGCCTGCATCAAGGGGGTCCAGGCTGGGCTGGGGGTGCTATGTTGCTCCCACTCCTGTCTCTTCTGCTGGGGGCCAGAGAGGCAGGAACCATGCCATGGACCCTCACCCTGCCCTCAGCCTCTCGTTCTGACACAGCAGCAGTGCTTGATGACAGACACCATGAGTTGTTGCATTTGCCCCTTGGGCACTTGAAAGACAGCTGATGAAGAGATCCCCTTTGTAGGGATCTTAGAGTTACATGCTGAGCTCCCATGATGATGTCGGAACATGAGACTGGGAAACCTCATGTGACCAAGGGGACTGTAAGGGTCCTAAGGTGGTGGAGTCCCTTAGAAGAATGTATGGACTTCTTGTGCCTTGTTCCCATCTGACCAGACTTTTTTTTTTATTAAATTGTAAACATATAGATCATGTATACATTAATGTATTTATGGGGTACAATGTGCTGATTTCATATACAATTAGGAATGCTTACATTGTACTGGTTAATACATACCTCATCTCATTTACTTAATTATTGTGTTAAGACATTTATATTCTATACTTAATAGATCTGACATGCACCCTTGCATTATGCACCATAGGCGTGATCCCACCAGTCACCCTCCCTCTATCTGACTTCCCCCCTCCTCTCCTATCCCCCCTCCTCCCTCCTTCATCCTGGGCCATAGTTGTGATCTAGTCTTCATATGAAAGTGTGAGTGATTGTAAATTGGTTTCATAATAGTACTGAGTACATTGGATATTTTTCTTTCATTCTTGAGATACTTTACTAAGTATGTATAATATGTTCCATCTCCATCCATGTAAATATAAAAGAGGTAAAGTCTCAATCTTTTTTAAGACTGCATCATATTCCATGACACACACATACCACAATTTATTAATCCATTCATGGGTCTATGGGCACTTGGGCTTCTTCTATGACTTGGTTATTATGAATTGAGCTGCAATGAACAATCTGGTGCAAATATCTTTGTTATAAAGCGATTTTTGTTCTTTTGGATATACACCCAGTAGAGAAATTGCAGGATCAAACAGCAGGTCTACTTTTAGATCCCTGAGTATTCTCCATACTTCTTTCCAAAAGGGAAGTATTAGCTTGCACTCCCACCTGCAGTGCAGAAGCGTTCCCTTTTCTCCATGAAGCAAAGCTGTTGGGATTTGGCGTCCATGCATTGGTTTGGGGTTTCATTTTATAGGAGAGAAAGGATGGTCACAAAATCTCATGCCTACTGTCTTGTCTCCCCAGGTTCCAGTCTCATCTTAGATCCTGTGATGATGAGTATGTGGAAATACTAGACGGACCTCCTTGTTCTAAGAGCCTTGCTAAGATTTGTGAGGGCTTCAGTTCAATCTTTGAAACATCTGCCAATTTTGCCACAATCAAGTATTTCAGAGAAAGCTACCACTCACCCTCTTTCTTTGCATGTTTAAGGCTGACCATCCTCAGTCCAAGGCCAGCCACGTAGCATGGTGGGACTACAACCTGAAATAAGCTTGAGCCAAAGTTCTCCTGGAAGAGCTTTGGGTGAGGGGTCCTGAGTGGGACCCAAGGCCCTTCTAAAACATACGTGGGAACTATCACAGTGTTCAGACCTGAGGGGTAGGGGGACCAAAGAGAGAAACTATTTTCTGTATTATTCTTGCTGTCGTGTTGGTGCAGTATATATCTGTCTCTTAGAAGGTTTCTTGACATATGGATAGAAATACATGTAATAAAAGACTTCTCACTCATGGAGAGCAATTGTATTCTTGTTTTGTGCATCACTCTCTGGACACACTGATGCATACATCACATGTTCTCCTTCCTGGAGACTTCCCAGTCAGAAGGGAACTGAATCTAGCTCATGAAATTCCCACAGCAGCAGAAGCAGCCCTGTCCCCAGGACAGGCCCAGCAGTCAGAGTGGTGCAGTTAAAGGCACTTGGAGGCCTAGGCTCCTCCCTGATGGCAGTGACCACCCAGATGTCCCAGTGAGGGAGAGCTCAGGCCTGGCTTCCAGCTGGGGAAGTCTGGGGAGGGCAGAGGAGGACACCTCAAGCAAGAGGCTATGTGAGCAGAGGTGGAGGTTCCCTGACTGGGGTGAACTGAAGGGCAAAGAGAGAAAAATACTTTCTCATGGTCCCTCTGGGCATCGCTAGGCCAGAGATGTGTGCACTGGGTCAAGTTGAAGCTGGATAGCTGGATGGAGAATTGTTAAGCTCAGTCATAAGGCTCAAACTCTCAGGGGGTTCTTTCCATGCCAATTACAATTACAGCTCTGAGACCTCCTTTCTGGGAGAGTAGGTTCTCCTATTCTCCTCTACACAGCTGCCTTAGGCAGGCAGAGTAGCCGCCTCTGCACACAGCCAGTGTCACAGGAGGACGGGAACCTGCTCCCAAGTCCTGGAGTCTTCAGAGCCTTGGGCCTGCCCCATCTTCACTGTTAGAGATGAGAGCACTGAAGAGCAAAGCAATACCCCAGTATGAAGGATGAGGGTTAGAGGGAATAGCACTTTCCCCATGATGCAGGAACTAGGCTGATTTATTTACATACTTTGTGCTGAAACACTTCCTGGGTAGAAACTGAGCATTTTATAAACAAAAACATACCTTTTATTTGATTTATGTGACATATTTATAAATTTATGTATGTTGACCAAGCTTGTAACCCTGGGATAAAACCAAGTTGATCATGGTGTATAATTTTTTTGAAGTGTTGTTGAATTCTGTTCACTAGGATCTTACTGAATATTTTTGTCTTGATATCCATTAATGATATTGGCTTGTAGTTTTCTTTCTTTGGTGGGGAGGGGGTCATTACCTGGTTTGGGGATCAAGGTGCTTCTCTCAATGATACAGAAAAAGCTTTTGATGATATCCAGCATCCTTTGATGATCACAACACTCAGGAAAATAAGCTTAGATGGGTCATTTCTTAAACTGATAGAGGCTATCTACAGCAGATCCACAACCAATAATATATTGAATGGAGTAAAATTGAAAACATTTCCACTCAGATATGGAACTAGACAAGGATGCCCATTGTCTCCACTGCTATAAACATAATAATGGAAGTCTTAGCCATCACAGTCAGGCAAGGGAAGGCAATCAAGGGTATCCAGATGGGGTGAGAAGAAATCAAACTCTAACTCTTCCCAGTGATATGATCTTATACCTGGATACCTGGAAAACCCCAGGGACCCGACTTCAAAACTCTTAGAAGTGATCAAGGGATACAGCAGCATCTCAAGATACAATATCAATACTCACAATTCAGTAGCTTTTATATATAACAACAGTCAAGCTGAAAATATAGTCAAGGACTCTATTCCTTTGATAGTGGTGCCAAAGAAGATGAAATATCTGGGAATTTACCTAACAAAGGATGTGAAAGATCTCTGTGAAGAGAATTATGAAACTCTAAGAAAAGAAATAACTAAAGAAGTTAACAAATTGGAAAAAAAAAAACCACACTCCTGGATGGGAAGAATCAACATTGTTAAAATGCACATACTACCCAAAGCAATATACAAACTTAAGGCAATCCCTATTAAAGCACCATTGTCATACCTTAAATATCTGGAAAAAATAGTACTTTTACATGGAATCAGAAAAAAACTAGAATAGCCAAGACATTACTCAGAAATAACAGCAAATCAGGAGGTATCACTTTACCAGATTTCAGGCTATACTATAAATTTATAGTGATCAAAACAGCATTGTACAGGCACAAAAATAGAGAGGTAGATTTATGGAACAGAACAGAGAACCAAGAGATGAACCCAGCCACTTAGCATCATTTTATCTTTGATAAGCCTATGAAAATCATTCATTGGGGCAAAGATTCCCTACTTAACAAATGGTGCTGGAGGAATTGCCTAGTGACCTTTAGAAAACTGAAACTGGACCTCTCACCATTAAAAAAAATTGATTCTCACTGGTTAAAAGATTTAAACTTAAGACATAAAACTATAAAAATACTAGGAGAGAGTGAAGGGGAAACACTTGAAGAAATTGGCCTGGGAGAATATTTTATGAGGAGGAACCCCCTGGCAACTGAAGCAACACCAAAAATACATTACTGGCATCTGATCAAGCTAAAAACATTCTACACAGTGGAAGAAACAAGAGTGTAGCATGAGCATGGGGAAGCAAAAGAAAACAAGGAAGTATGCAACCATGAAATGAATGCTTAGTCTCGGGGATCAGAGGCTTAAGGAAAAGGACAGATTGAAACCTAAAAATAAAGAAAAGAAAGATCCCAGAACATTAAAGGAAAAAGTCCCCCAGCACCCTTCCTGCTTATTCTTCCAATATAATACACAACTGGGCTCACATTACCACATCTTGGTTGATACCAACTTTATCGACTTTTCCATGAAAGCCAAACTGGACTTAGTGCAGTCAATGATGGACTGTCTGTATGCCAAGTGCATCCTTGTATAACTGATTGTGTGATGACTGAAATTGAGAAATTGGGGCAGAAGTATCGAGTGGCCCTCAGGATTGCCAAGGATCCGAGATTTGAATAATTACCATGCACACACAAAGGAACCTGTGCAGATGACTGCTTAGCACAGAGGGTAACTAAGCACAAGTGTTACATCGTGGCCACAGTTGACTGAGACCTTAAATGAAGAATCTGGAAAATCCCTGAAGTTCCTATCATGTATATTTCTAACCACAGATATAATATTGAATGGATGCCAGATGACTATGGAGCCCCTTGGTTCTAATTCTTATAAGACCATGTTCCTATGCCTTTCTTCCACAAACTTTCTTTATTAATAGTTTGTTAAACCTGAAATACCATCAATTATTACTCTGTTCAACTGCTTGCTCTATTATGACCTAGAGGATGTGGGTAAATACACCCACGTTTGGATGCTATTTTGAATAGCAATGGTATTTTATCTCATTGACAAAGATGCAAAATCTCATGAAGAATGCTTTATTCTTTTTTGAGTTCTGTTGCACAATGTGGTGATTATAGTTAATTGTAATATACATTTCAAAATTGCTAACAGTAAATTTCAAATGTTCTTACCATAAAAATGTTAAGTATTTGAGGTGATGGATAAATTGACTAGTTTGATTTCATTATTCCACATTGTATTCATAGATTATAACATCACTGTGAACTCCATAAGTTTACACAATTATAAATTGTTGCTTTAAATAAAAATAAAATTGTTGTGTCTTTTTGTAAAAAAAGAAAGAAAGAAAGAAAGAAAACTCTGCACAGCCAAGAGCACAATAAGTAAAGCAAACAGACAGCCTTCACAATGGGAGAATATATTAGCAGGTAATGTTTCCGACAAAGGTCTGATAACTAGAATCCACAAAGAACTCAAACTAATGAATAAGAAAAGAACAAATAACCCCATTTATTTGTGGGCAAGAGACTTGAACAGAAAATTCTCTGAAGAAGACAGGTGCATGGCCTACAAACACATGAAAAAAATGCTCATCATCTTTAATCATCAGAGAAATGAAATTCAAAACCACTTTGATATATCATCTAACTCCAGTAAGAGTAGCCCACATCACAAAATCCCAAAACTACAGATGTTGGCATGGATGTGGAGAGAAGGGAACACTTCTGCACTGCTGGTCGGAATCCAAGCTAATACAGCCTATTTGGAGAATACTTAAGGAGCTAAAAGTAGACCTACCGTCCAAACCTGCAATTCCTCTACTAGGTATATACCCAGATGATCAAAAATCATTTTACAACAAAGACATTTGCACCAGAATGTTTATTGCAGCCCAATTCATAATTTCCAAGTCATGGAAGCAGTCCAAGTGCCAATCAACCCACAAATGGTTCAACAAATTGTGGTATATGTATGCCATGAAATACTATGCAGCCATAAAAAGATGGAGACTTTATATTATTATGTTTACCTGGATGGAGTTGGAACATATTCTTCTCAGTAAAGTATCTCAAGAATGGAAGAAAAAGTATCCAATGTACTTCATGCTATTGTGAAACCAATATGTAATCACTTACACATTCATATGAATGATAAAACACAACTATAGTCCAGAAATAAGGAGGACAGAGGACGAGAGGGGGGTTGAAGAGGGAGGGTGGGAAGAGGAAGGCCATTTGGTGGGACCTCACCTAATGGGCACAATGCAATGTTACGTTTCAAAACTATTAAGAGTAGAGTATAAATGTCTTACCACAACAAATAAGTGAGGTGATAGTTATGTTTATCAGTTTGATGTAAGGATTCCACATTATATACCAAATCAGCACATTGTACCCCATAAATGCATTAAATTACAAAGATATGATTTAATAAAAAAAATACATTTGACCCTGGACAAAGTGGCATTTTCATGATCAGTCCCGTGTCAGAGGCATCAACAAGTAGGGTCCTGGAACTCATACCTGGTCTTACAATGACATGCATTTATCCATGTTGAGGAGTTGGGTCACTCTTGGAGCAAGAGCACTGCCCATTTGCTATTTCTCAAGCCTGACCTTGGGAAAGATTCTAGTGTGATAATTCCAGGGTTGATGACTTCATCTATGCTGTGTCAATAGAGCGAATCACCAAGATGCAGCAGGGGAAAGTGTCATCATGTGGCAGCTGAGTCCAGAGAGAAGAGGGAACTTCACACCGCCCCTCCTAGGAGTTTGGAACTGGGGACTGTAATGAGTCTGGAATGGGTGGTGGCCTGGGGATCATTGATTGCTCACAGTGTGAAAGATGAAATTATGATACTTGGAGATGAGGAAAGCTACATTTTTTGTGCTGAGTTAGGTGTTGTGAGGGTCTTCATGTGAGCTGGCATTAGCCATTGCACTGGAATTGATGACCTGGAAAACATAAGTAAATTTTTTAAGCAAAAGGTACTATGATTCTAATGTTAGTGATTCTACCTATAGGAATGATGGGAAAGGAAATGGCCCTACTACCTGGTGCCTTTCCTCTTAGTGAACAGTTCTAGGGCAGGTGGCCAGAAAGAAACATGACCAATGTTGGCTGTACTTTTCTCTAAATCCTGATGTGTAATTGTCAATGCTTCTCATCTGTGCAGGCGATATCAGTAGGAGGGCTGGAATGAGGAGGCTGTGCTGACTCCCTGCTCCTCAATCTGGCAGCAGGTTCATGATCGGAATGCTTTCAGTAGGACGCATTCCTTTTCCTACTTCCCACTTGTGTAAAGCCTACAACACAAAGAATAAGCAGGGCTCCCTAAGAGTGAGTGACAGAAAGCAAAACAGCCCCCACCTGACAGCAGTGGAGGAACAGAGTACACGCCATGGACAGTATGTGCACGTTGGCACCCAAGACTTCCCTGAGGCTTTGTTGTCTTCATCCACATCATTCAGGCCAGAGACTGAGCCTATGCCTGGGCGTGGTGGAGAGCCCATTCAGTGGATTTTGGGAGTAGGGTGGATTCTGAGGTCCTGAGAACTTTAGCTACTCTGATGGTTATTTTAGGACTATTCACTGGATTAAAGGGTTTGTATGTTACTGCAAAAGCATGATTGCTAGGTTGTATATCTGTGAGGATGTTTCCAGAGAACATTGATGTGTGTTGAGTCAATGGAATGCGTGTGGAAGATCCTTACTCAATGTAGGTGGATACTGTCCAGTTACCTAAGGACTAGAGAGAACAAAAAGAGTACAGGTGAAATGACACACTCTCCAGGCAGTGGGATAGATTTCTCCTGCCCTCAGATACCAGTACTCCATGTTCTCTGGCCTTTGAACTTCAGACTTGCACCAGCAGCCCCTGGAAACTTGCATGACGCCATACTGCCAGGGGTCTCCCACATTCAGACAGTTGTTTGTTGGGCTTCACATTTGTTTTCTCAAATGAAGTCTCAATTTATTGCCTGTGCCACAGTGTCACAGTGTCAGCCCAGCTCACAGCAACTTCAAACCCCTAAGCTCAAGTGATCTTCCTGCCTCAGCCCCCCAAGTAGCTGGAGCAGCTACATCTGACTAATTTTCCTATTTTTAGTAGAAATGAGGTTCCACACTTGCTCAGGCTGGTCTTGAGTTCTTGCCCTTAAGCAATTCTCCCACCTCAGCCTCCCTGAGTGCTAAGATTATAGGCATGAGCCACCAAACTTGACAGGACTTCTAAGCTTCTGTAATTATGTGAGACAATTCTTCTAATTAATGCCCTCCCATCTGTCTGTCTATATGTCCAACCCATTTGTTCTAAAGCTCCACAGGACCTTGATTTCTAGAGGCAGACCTGGCTAATTGCTGTCTCTATGGCTGGCACTAGAACTCCAGGGAACCCCAGTGAGAAGTCAGCCCTGGCTTTCTGCTCACCAATCTGGCAAAACGCTGACAGTAAGGAATGTTTCAGGAAGAGGGTGTTAAATGTCTTTCACTTCATACTAATCAATAATGAATTGTTCTTTGGAATTGGTTATGGGTCCCTTTAATTTAAGAGCAGTAGAAGTACCCACATGAGTTGTGGGAATATCAGACTTTGGTTATGTAGGTTTGCTGTTGTTCCAGGACTAAGAAGTTAGGGGGATGAACGAGGCAATGGCCCCAGGAATGGCACTGTCCCCCCTCCCTGCCTGGAGAAGATTTGGAGGGACTTGGCCCTCTGTTCTGTTTGTGGAACCTGGTGGTTGTGGCAATCTCTTGGTGGATCCTTCCAGTAGGTTCATCCATGTGGTCCAGAAACACTCCTGGCATCTGGACTATCCTGATTGAGCCTGCAGCCCTTGCAGGCACATCTCTGACTCACATCCTACTGAGATGGGAGTTTTCTTTACTGAAACTGTATTTTCTGGGATGGTGTCAATTTGGCCTCTTCTGCTTCACCTTCCTCCCCTCCATGACACTCATCTAAACTACAATCTGAATCCATTTTACTCCGTGATGAAACTTTTGGTTGTTTCTTATCTTCTAGGCAAACTCTACCCTTCTCAATGTGGTCTTGCAAAACCCTTCATGACCTGTCTCTTGGGCCTGTCCTTCCTCCTCATCATTTCTCCCCTCTGCAGCTGGCTCTCTGTGCCAAGCATGAGACACTGAGCTTTCTGGACACACCTGAAAGAGCCATATCCTCACTTATGTCATCCCCACTGCCTGGAACTCAGTCTTCTTCCCCTTCGCGTAGACCTGCCCTCTTAGGTTCTATATTCGTATTTCCTGTCTCTGCTCCAGGACTTACTCTGCTCTGACATTTTCTTGACTCTTGGGTAGATGTGTCTCCCTCTCTCTTTTGCCCCCACAAACACCCCATGAACATCTGTGGTTGATTTTAAGCATACAGTAGCATTTGCTCATTTTTATTATTTGGCCTACCCCTAAGGGAGCTTCCCTTTGGGTACAAATAACAGTTCTTAAATTAATGTATGAATGATGAGATCAGGTCACAGAAGGTATTGTCAATGCACCAATATTCTTCTGCACTATTCTCACGGGGCTGTGGTCACGGAGTTTAACATTTGAGTCTCATTTCTATGAATTCCTGACAAAACCATGCACAGCCCACAGTGAAAGATGAAATAGACACTGCACATAGGTGATGAAATAGACAGAGCCCACAGGTGATGAAATAGACACAGCCCACAGGTGATGAAATAGACACTGTTCTCACTGGACCTGTTGTGGGGTTAAGACTCTGACTAAGTCACTCAGTGCTCTATGGGCTGGACTTCTGGGAAATATCTGCCTCAAAAGTAGGACTTTCACCACCTTCCCAAACTTTGCTTTCATTACCTTCAGACATGTAATATACCCAGGAAAGTCTGAGCTAGTGGAACAGAAATAGATGTAGGTGTAGGGGAAGAGACACACAAGTGAATCAGACCACAAGACCTCTGAAGTGGCCAATACTGCACTCTCCCCAGAATGGGGGCTCAGTCCCCTATAGGTTTAAGACACAAGGGTGGCTTCCAGTGGGTCCTGCTCAGGTACAGCTTTAGCTCATGGCTATTTTCTCCAGGGGATGAAGGCCTTCACCTCGATGCCCCTTCCCCAGTGACTGCTGGCTTAGAGAACACTGGCATTGTGAGCAGGGCACAGATCAGAGTCAGCGGGCACTGGGAATTCTGAAGTGTCCCTTTGGGGCTCTGCAGGTAGCATCAGGGAGGAGGGCATCAATCCACCTGGCTAGCCAAGGGGGGAGCTAAAGAAACCCTTCTTTTGGTTATAGGGCCACAACTGAAAGAGGCAAAGGATGGAGACCAGTCCCGGTGCTGCTGATCACAGAGCACACCTGCCCTCTCTCCAGTGTCACAGTGGACAGTTCCCCAGGTGCTGGGCTATGGGCCTGGGAGAGAGCCCAGTGCAGGCTCCTGGAGAAACAAGTAGGGGTGGGGGAGGGGACACAGGACCATGCATGGTTAAACATTTCCCTCTCCCAATGGGCCAGTACACCAACTTTACAAAACCGGGAATGAATCAAATGCTAAGATGCTAGCTGGCAAAATCAGCAATGTGAACAGAAGCTCACTCGTGCTCTGGGTGTCACTAAGTATCCCATTGATTTATTTGTTAATACTTTTATGGGGCATCATTTTGGAGCAGAGCATAAATATTGCAAATAGCATAAATTTTGGAGGCTGAGGGTAATTCCAGTTCCCACTTGGTCAGAAGACAAGCTCGGGGACCTGTGGGTCTGGTCTAAACCATGTAACTGGCGGACCTGAGAGTTGGCCTGAACATGATTTTATGGGGCTCTGAGCAGGCATTCTTCCCTATAATGTGTCTGATTACAAAGTGATGCAGAAAGACAATGACAAACAGTGATGGCTATTTCTGAGATTAGGGGGAATTAGACGATATGCATATTTATACCACAAAGTACAAAACCCCCCAAATACAGCAAGTTTTACAAAAACTAGTCGCTTATCCAAAACTTTTCCTCTCATTAATCTTAAGTTTGAAAAGAACAATGGTCTTTACCAGTTACTCAACCAAAGCCCACAAGACAGGAAAACTGGGAGTCTGACTGGTCCATTAAGCTGTCTAGTTAGTTGGAAAGGTGTCTAGTTCTCATCGCTGTGGCATTCAGGAGAGCAAAGTAGCTTGGAAGATCGAGCCAGCTATTTCAAAGTGTAGGAGGGAGGAGAAACATCCCTTTTCTCCTGAATGTTTGCTGGAAGAACAACTCACAGATAACGCTGATTAATAATAAGAAGGGGTTTATGACCATGCACAGGGGGCAAAACAGAGAGTGATTACCCAGGATCTCAGTGGGATCCACATATTTTTATGTCCTCCTTTTAAAGAGGTGGGGAAGATGAGGAACATAGGTAATTCTATTTAAGGACAATAACTGGCATCTAGGGAGGATGAATGGATGGGGGAAACCGGTTGACATAAACCTCAGAGACAGGCATATGTTTATAATAATTTGGGGTAGGTTAGATTACAGTCTTGATCATCTTTTCTGCAATAGGTAGGGGATGAGTTCATCTGGTTACACAGATAGAGAGAAATCTCAGAGGGTTTTAATTCAAAGTACATTTTATGCCAAGGAGTCATATTATGGGGTGAAATTTCCTAAGCTCCTTCAAGACTGATCATTTGACCATATTTCTTATACAATTTATCCAATAAGCCTAATAATTTCATGTTTCTACAAAACGAGAGCTATATCTTGAGATGCTTTTCAGAGTCCCAATCCAAAGTTAATTTCTGGTTAAAGGAACTGAAATTAGAGTTTGATTTGGGGAAAGTTTTGCAGACATATGAATAACAAAAGTCAAAGTACTTTATCAGAATATAATCACAGGTCACTACAAAATAAATTAATTATTCACCAGAATAATAATCAAAACACTTGAATATCAGTACTGAATATTACATGGATACGAAAACCACCCTTTGAAAGCTCACTTTTCCAAAGTAATAAAAACCCTAATAAAAGCTACACAGAAAATTATCTTGATGAAATCTAAATTCTTTAGTTTTTTTTTTTTTTTTTAGTTCAGATACTTAAAAGTTAAAAACAACAACAACAAAACAAGCTTTTGTAGTATGACTATTTCTCCCAAGGGAAGCTCATTTAGATAAGCTGGCCATCCAACCTGATGAAAAGGCTGCTTGAATTTAATTAGACCCAGGAAGAAGGTGTTTAAGGTTATGAGTGGACAGCACGTTATAGAGGAACACACATGCAAACAAGGGCCTAGTGTCCTGAATGCACGGATCTCAGTTATAGCAGGGACGATCCTTAAATTCTGGAACAGTTCATACATGGCAAGGAAACCGAGGAGTACAAGCCAAGGCATGCTGAAGGAAAACATTGCATGTCCGGGCATTTCAGTGTCAGACTGTAACAGCAGAGTTAGAACAGGATAAATGTTACAGGACCTGATGACATAGGCAAAGGAGACCATCATCATCTCAGGAATTCTCCAGGGGAGAAAAAGCAAAAGGCACAAATGTCTGACTGCAAATCACGTGCCGTGAGATAGAGCACACGCTGAACTTTTGAGGTATGAGTTTGAAAATTTTCAAAAGCAAAACTCTACCTCAGGAAATGACATTATCATTTTAAATGAAGAGGAGAGGATTTTTAACTTAAAACTTGAAAAATTAAATATGTCTCAGGAAGAAGATGGCTTTTAAAAAAACTATTTTAGAAATAAAAATTATAACCTCTTGAAATGTTATCAAGAGTAGATCAATATTTCATGAAATCCTCGTTGTTTTAAATATAGGAGACTGGCTTGACGCTGGTCGCTCAGTAGTTAGGGTGCCATCCACATATACCAGGGCCGATGGGTTTGAAGGCTAAACAACAATGACAACTACAACAAAAAAATAGCTGAGCATTGTGGTGGGTTCCTGTAGACCCAGCTACTTGGGAAGCTGAGGCAAGAGAATTGCTTAAGCCCAAGAGTTTGAGGTTGCTGTGAGCTGATGCCACAGAACTCTACTGAGGGCAACATAGTGAGATTCTGTCTCAAATAATAATAATAATAAAATGAATAAATATAGAAGACCAGCACCAAAGTGTAATTAGAGTAACAAATCAACAATTTCTTTTTTGTCCCAGCGCACTCAATCTTGTATAAAACTTCCTACATAAAGCCCATCATTATGAATCTTCTTCAATTTGTCTAGAATTTTTATCATTTCCTCAAATCCCACTATTAGCACTCTATTAAAATTTTGAGACAATGAATTATTTTATCTTTGGACACAAATTTACCACAAGAGATTATTTCTCATGCAAAATTATTTTTTCTAAATTCCTATTTAATAGACCTAAATTTATTTTAGCATTTTACAAAATTTAGGAAGCCAAGAAGGAACTTACATTTCTTCAGAAATTTGTTTTAATTTTTTATCTTATTTGATGTGACCCTGACATTTAATATTTATTTTTTAGTTAAATATAACTTAAAGATTTGACATTACATGAAAAGCACACTTATAAATGTTTATTTTATTTATAATTACCTTTTTAAAACAATCAAACATAGAAGACTTGTAAAAATTGAGTTATTAGACAGAGATAGTATGCCATGTTTTTGAAAATATTTAACCAATTTTATAGCCTTTTGATATCACATGTTTACCTAAGTAACACCTTAAATACATGGCTATTCTATTGTTAACTCAGAATACACAGTTATTTTCAATGTCAACACTTATAAGTTAATTTTACTTATTAAAAGCTTCTAGTAAAAATGATCAGTTTGTTCTAGGCTGGGTTTATAGCACTATAACCTCCAAACATATGTCAGAGGCAAATATAAACCTGACTGACCAATAAGCCCAGGCAAAAATGTTTGCTGACCATCTTGGAGACATTACTAATTTTATTATGTTAGCAATTTTAAAACCAATTAATTTATCAAAGATTTGCTTAAGTCATATGTACTATAAAATACATTTGGGTCAATTACTGCGTAATTTCTATGAGCACTCATTTATTTAAACCAGTGACTACAATATCGTCAGGGATTTCTGCCCAACTGCATGACAATTTATTATGTACACAGAACATAAACCATCATGCATGTCCATCTGTACATAGGCATGAACACATCTAAACACATGTACATACACATAAATAAAGAACTCATAACTTTTCTTTGAGAATTTTAGTCATGAAGTAGTAAAACATAAATTCACCGGCTTATGAAAAACAGTTGGACTAACATTAATTTCTCTAACAAAATAGAATAAGGATAAATTTTAGTACTTTTTTTAAAATAAAAATTCCTATAGGAGCTATGAATCAAATTTTGGCTAAAGTAGTTAAAGTCATTTAGAAACACTGATTTTCCAAACATACTGCATTGAACAAAGAATAGTTAACTGTGAAAGGTAACTGAATTATGTGGCAAGGCCCCAAAGATAAGAGTTAGTCCGATCACACCTGTGCAGTGTTCTCTTGGACTCATTTCTCTGCTATTGAAGATAGAAACGGTGTCACTCCTTTTAGTATAGTATGGGGGTCTTTGACATGGTAACTTAATTAATTTATTTTTTGTTCTTGTTTTTAAGACATGATATGAAAGTCAAAATGATTTTTTAAAATATATCTGTTGGTGGCTCAGTACTGTGAGTGTAATCTCAGCACCTTGGGTGGGGAGGGAAGGATTGCTTGAGGTGAGGAGTTTGAGACCACCTAGACAACATAGTGAGGCCCCTTTATAAAAAATACTTTTTAAACGTCTCTATACATGCTTGCAGCTGCCTGTCGTTCTAGCTGCTTACTTGGGAGGTGGAGCCAGGAGTCTTGCTTGAGACCAGGCTTTGAAGGTTGCAGTGAACTGTGGTTGCACCAATGCACTCCAGTATGGGTGATGGAGCATGACTCTGTTTAAAAAAAAAAAAATATATATATATATATATATATATATACACACACACACACACACACACACACATACACAGAGGGTACCAAAAAATGTGTACACATTTTAAGAAAGTAAAAAACTATTAAAATTGTAATATTCGTTGTGTTCTGATAAAATAAGATGAACACAAATCACATCTGAGCATCTTATATAATTGCAGAAGTCAATTTAAATTTAACAATTTATTTGGGAAGAAATAATTGTAATGGGGGCATATACACAGATTGGGTGTTCTTCGGTTACTTCAGAACATCAAGCAGAAGGTTGGAGGTTTTAGGAAAAGAGGAATGTTGCCTATGGTCCTCCTAGAAAGTTTGATGGTGTCATGAAGATTGTCGACCTGGCAAGCTCTGACTGGTGGACAATAACGGTAGGAAGAAGTAGCCGTAGAGTTGCAACCAGTTATCTCAGCAGCTGTAGGTTAAACTGGTCTCAGATAGGAACAGGCAGTTTCAGGGGCTGGCCTCGCAGAGAATGACACTTTTGGCGCAATGTACACAGAGTGCTTTTATCTCCTGCCCCCTGATTTAGTTGGCTATGACAAGCTTGACCCAGTTCCTATACTCAAGCTTCACACCATGGACAGTGGACCTGCCCCTGCAACTCTCCAAAGGCTGATCCCATGGCTTTGGTGTCCAGTGACATAGAGGGGGCTTTTGGGGTAGCTGGGGATCTTGCCCTGATTCTGCCCCAGTGCATTGTAACTTTGGTAAGTCTCCTGTTCTCTGTGGGTCTTGGGTCCTCACCTATTTAAGAACACTGCCTCAGGAAGGCTGCCTCACCTATCAGGTGCTGTGAGATTTCTGCAATGTAACAGGTGAAATTGCTGTGAGTGAAGTCAAGGCAGTAGGGCTGTCATGTTGCCCTGTGGCCAACTCCTGACTTTTCCTCTAGAACCATCAAAAGGAAATGGGAGAGGAACCAGGGCACAGTATCACCAGTGATTCAGGTGATGAGGACCCAGAACCTGGCCGAGAACATAAGGGTTATTCGCCTTAAGCTCACCCCACCCCCAGATCACCCAGATGATGCTGCAGCACCCTCAGAGCCTGCAGCTGGGCCAGCCTTGGCTGCACCTGGGAGGGAGGAGCCAGGGTTCAGGAGTGTGTCTCTATAGCCCCAGGCCAGCAGAGCTGAGCACACTGTGGAGGTTGGTGCCTCCTCCTGCTGAGCATGGGGGTGTCCAGAGCCTTCACCTGGGCACTGCTGCTCAGTACAGGTAACATATGGCTCTTTGATCCTTTCTCCTGGACCTCTTTCTCCTGTCCTTTCCAATTCCAGAGATGTTAAAAATTTGCTTATCAATAAGGAAGAAACCCCATGGCTGACAGAGAGCCACCTAATCTCTAGTAAAATTTAGTGCTAAAGGCAGAAGGGACAACAGGAATATCCCTATATGACTGGGTTAATGTCAGTGGGGTCCACCTTCGAATGTGTCACAGAAGGCATCTGTGAGGTCAACCGGGTCCCCAGTAGGGGCCTCCATCAGCAGAACATGCTCTGTTTTGTCCAGTGGAATGTCCATGGGAACTGCAGAGTTATGGTGGTAGGTGACAGGCAGGAGTATGGCAAGCCACACTGAACTAGGCAGTGGGTCGGGAGACTGTGAGGCTCATCCTCAAGCCCCAGGGACATAATCATGATCAGGTTGCCCATTTTACAGATGAATGATTGAGGCTTAGAGGGACAACTTGCCCAAAGTTATTCTATTCTAATGGCAGCTGGGACTGGAATCCAGGTTATCTGATCCGAACCTGTGCTGCTGTCCCCCTGTGTCATGTCCTGACAGTGAACTGCAGTGTACGTCAACCATGGGATGCCACCTGAGCATGCAGGTGTAAAGTGAAGAAAAGACCTGAGGACCAGCCCCCCAATCCTCTAACGCCTTAGTGGGTCAACTCCTGAGTCATGCAATACCCACTTCCAAAGGCACAGCTGTTACCAACATCTGCATTAGCTAGGTCCCCACAGACTGGTGTATAGACCTGAGACATCTGCAAGGACTGTCCCCTCAGGTCTTTCCTAGGGAAAGTCTCAAGCTTCCCACGAACAAGGACAAGAAAACTATAACTTCAGGTCTGCAGGCTAAGTCTAGCTCCTGAAACTGAAGTCTGTTGTTCTCACACTGATAATGTTGGTTACAGTTTCTCCTTCCTAGTGCAGACCAGAGAGAGGACACGTTCCGTCCTTCTCCCCCCTACCCGAGAACATCTGAATAATTGATTGTCCCTCCAGTCCCTTCTTCCCTTCACATCATTACCTTACCATAAATTTTCTCAGCACTAATCAGAGCCGCAGAGGAATGTAACCATTCCCCTCAATGCTCACCCTTCTCCTGTCTCGTTTTCTGTGTTCTCTCCCGAGAAATAATGAGTTCTCATGTCCTGCTACAGAGAACACAGGTCATGAACACTTTTGTGGTTTCTGTCCTTCCCAGGCACATCCTCAAGTTTGGTCTGATAAGCTTCCACTGATTGAGATGTTCACCTCAGTCCCTTGTTTGGTTGTGACAACTCTCTCTTGAATCAAATATTTAACTTGGGTTCTCGAAATAGTGAAATTTTTAAAAATTACAATGATTTTATACCTTACATCACATTAAATCATTACAATGATTTAATACCTTTCAATTTGATCAATTAGTTTAATAAAACATCAAATAGACCATTTGTATCATTACAGAACTTAGAATAAGAGATGCTCAGCTCAGAGTTAGGGTGGCTGACGTTCTTGGTTTTCCCAAGAAGATGTGGTTACCTAGGATAAAGGACATTATTACTAAATTCAGAAAAACTTAAACAAATCAAAACAAGTTTGTCACCAATGTTGGAGATGTTTTTTCTAACGTTGGAATCATAGTGGAAAAACTAAACTTTGATTGAATGGAATCAGAAACTCAAAGACGAAGCAGTGAGTGAGCTGGTCTCTGCGTGCTGACAGCCAGACCTTCTCCCCGCTTCCCTCTGGGTGGCCTAGGGTTGTTCCCAGGTATGGGGACCGTGATGCCATCTCTTCTTCCTTCTCAGTTCCATCCCTTGTACTCAAACTCATCTTCACAGTGTGGTCATTTTCCATTCTCCTATACTGACTCATCCCGGGATTTGTCTTTTAATTTCATTGTTCTGTCTGTGTCTTTCAGCTACAACTGTTTCAGCTACATGGTTTTATGGTACGTGCCAGCAGGATTATCCCCCTTGCCCCTGTCCCCATAGAGATGATATGCTTTTTATTTGGACTCCAAATGGCTCCATGGGAAGGGCATGGGCTGGGGAGATTTCTTGGCCCAAAGCACTTGTTATGTCTGGTCCTGACACTGGATCAGCCTTCACTTTCCCTAATCCCCACCTGCCCCCAGGGCTCTCCTGTATTCTCCCCAGCCCAGGGGGCCTTCCCTACCCTGCCCTCTACACAGCCTCCCCAGGCAGGGAAAGGAACCCTCTCCACATCACTTGTGTCACAGGAGGACAGGAGCCTCCTCCAAATGCCTGGAGTCTGCAGGGCTGTGAACTGGCCCTTTCTCAGTGTCAGAGGTGACAGCATTGAAGGCCGAGGCAATGCCTGCAGTGTGAAGGATGCAGGGAGGAGAGGAGGATTGTCTCCCATGATGTGGCCACTTGGTGATTAATTGATTAATGTTCCCAGTGAGCAGGATGTGCTAGGCACAGGCTGAGCATTTAACAGACTTGGACACATCTGGCCCTGGATGAAGGTGCTGTTGTCATCCTCAGTCTCAGCAGTGGGGCCTGAGGCCTCAGTGAGCAGGGCCCTGCAGACCCTCCTTCTGGCCTCACAGGGACAGGGACCTGGGTTCTTCTTCGCCTAAGAGTTTGGACCTCTCTTGGGACAGACATCCTCCCTATTTGCTATTTCCTAAGCTTCCCATAGGAAAAATACTTGAGGAAGCAGAAAAATGTTCTTTGTTCCAACATTCTGCTCAACAATTGGCCAATAAGGTAGATGGTAAAGATTGTTGCATTGGGGGGTGAATAATTTCTTCTGTGTTCTATTGGGGAGGAAATGATGATTTAAAATGGCAAAACCCTTCAAAGCTTTGAAGAGTCTAAATGAAAATAGTTCATCATGTTTTGAGCCATCAGAATGGCATGAGACGATGGGTTTCATCCCCGAGAAAGGGAAGTTAGGAAGTTCAAGCAGGAACTTGCAGTACCTGGACCATTTTTGTTCTCTCATAGATGATAACGTGTGGGGGCCACTACAGAAATGAGGATGGCATGGTCATCAGTTTCTTAGGGTCAGAAGATGAATGTCTCTGCATTATAGAGTTGAGACCGGGTGATAAAATCACAGTTTTTATTCCATACCTACAGTGAGTGCTGATGTTGCATATTTGGCTGGTGTTGCCATTATCCCTGGGAGTTACAGTCTAGGCTCCCATAAAGAGTGGCAACATGAGTTTGGGAAGCCCATTGTTCCCTACTGGGACTGTAAGGTTTCTGGGAAGATGGGAAGGGTCCTCGAGTGGTGGAGTCTCTTAGTAGAATGTATGGACTTCCCTTGCCTTGTGTCCATCTGACCTGCCACTTCTCAGAAGCATAGCTATTGGGGTTTGGTTTGAATCATTGACTGTGGAGAAGCGTTCATCTGGAAAGGGAACAATTCTCAAAGTTCATGCCTACCTTTTCCTTTCACCAGGTTGAATTCTAAAGAGGAGGGCTGTGATGGTGAGTATATAGAAATACTAGATGGACCTCCTGGTTCTAAGCCATTTGACCCAATTTGTGAGGCCTTCTCTAAAGTTTCGAAATCTTTTTCCAACATAGTCACAGTCAGGTACTTCAGAGAACCCAGCCTCCCATCGTCTTTGGTTCAGCTGTATTTTGCTCCTTTGATAGACTGAAAGGTGAGGAAGGAGGACTTGCTGACCATCCTCTGTCCAAGCCTGGCCATGCAGCCTGGTGGACACAGCCTATTCCCGTGACCCCTGAAATAAGCATGAGCCAAAGTTCTGCTGGACCAGCTTTGGGTGAGGGGGCCTGAGTGGGATCCAAGACCCTTCAAGAACATGCATGGGAACTATTACAGCATTTCTATGTATTCACACTTGTGGAGTAGGTGGGCCAGACAGAGAATCTATTTTCTGTATCATTCCTGCTGTCATGTTGGTGCACTGTGTATCTGTCTCTGAGACAAGATCATCTTCTTCTTGTTGATCTTACCATAACCCTGTGGTACTTTCTAGTGTACTTAGGCAAAATGTGTGCCATATGTAGTATATAATATACAAAATGTATACTACACATATTCTTGAAATACATGGTCAAAAAGAAACATATGTAATAAAAGACTTATCACTCATGGGAGGCAATTATAATCTTGTTCATGTGTGCCACTCTCTGGATACACTGACACATTCAGCAACGTTCTCCCCCCGGAGAGATCCCACTCAGAAGGGAACTGAACCAGCTCACATAAAGTCCCACAGCAGCAGAAGTAGCCCTGTCTCCAGGACAGGCCCAGAAGGCAGGGTGGAACAGCTGCTGGCTCTGTGAGGCCTGGGCTCCTCCCTGAGGGCAGTGACCACACAGGTGTCCCAGTGAGGGGAGCTCAGGCCTGGCCTCCCACTGGGGAAGTCTGGGGAGGGCAGAGGAGGACACACTGAGCAGAAGGCTGTGTGAGGGCAAGTGGAGGGTCCCCCTGAGTGGGGTGAGCTGAGGGACAAAGAGAGAAAGGTGCTTCCTTGTGGTCCTTCTGGGCATTGCTGGTCCAGAGATATGTACACTGGGCGAGGTTGGAGCAGGATGGCTGGAAGGAGAATTGGTCAGGCTCAGACATAGGGCTAGAACTATCAGGGGGCTCACTGTGGAGATTTGCATTTGGCTGTGGCAGAGACCAGGGGAATAGCTCAAGCCCTGACATGTGGGCAGGAGGGCTTAACATCCCTTATTGCAGAGGAAAATCCTCTGTGGTGGTGATGAGAGGAAAATGCCTCTCTCCCACCGATTCCTCAGAGGAGATTAATGCCAGTGGTGTTTTCACTCCACAGTGAACTAGCGGAGCTTAACACCTCCATAGGAATCTGTCTGTGTGACTCCAGACAGGAGGCTTCCCCCACAGAAAGCTCAAGTTTCAGATTCCTCAAAACTGCTCAAAATCCTTAAAGTTAATAGTAATAACAGTAGGGGCTGATATGCTCCCTCAGAGAAACTGTTGGTGTCTTTGTTCTCTTTCTCCCTATTACCACCTGGGCAGATAGATTTCAATACAAGCTGAGTGGAACAGAGACTTGAGGCCACTCTCCAGAGCCATGAACGGGTGGTGGACTCCTGAGCTCCCACCTCTGAAAATTCTATTCTGTGTCTTGTGTCTCTTTTTTTATCATTGTTCCTAACTTTATATTCCTTCAGTCTGTCATTCCAGTTCTATAGGTCCTAGCAGACCCTGCCCCCAGGGCGGGACCCCGACACCAAGGACTCATGTTATGGGGTGAAATTTCCTAAGCTCCTTCAAGACCTAGTCTCACTTATTTGTATATTTCTTATACAGTTTATCAAATAAGCCTACTAAATTATATTTCTACAAAATGAGAGGTTAATTTTAGATGTTTGCCAGGGTCCCAACTCAATTCTTGGTTAAATGGACTTAAATTAGAGTTAGATTCAGGGAACGTTTTTCAGACATGTTACAAGGCTCAAATACTTGATCAGAACATAATCACAGGTCACTGTAAAATCAGTCATTTCACCAGAGGGGCAGTCAAAACACTTAGAAAGCAATACTTGATGTTACCTTGATATGAAAACCACCTTTTGAAAGCTCACTGTTCCAAAGTGATAAAAACCCAAATAAAAGCTACATAGAAAATTATCTTGATGAAATCTAAATCTAAATACTTGTTTTCTTAGTCCAGATACCAAAAAGCTCAAAAAAAAAAAAAAAAAGGCAACAATGAAGAAATCTTTTGCAGAATGACTATTTCTTCTAAGGGAAGCTCATTAGATAAGCTGGACCTCAAACCTGTTGAAAAGGCTGCTTGAATTTAATTAGACCCAGGAAAAATGTGTCTAAGGTTATGAGTGGACAGCACGTTATAGAGGAACACACATGCAAACAAGGGCCTAGTGTCCTGCATGCACGGCTCTCAGTAATAGCAGGGATGATCCTTAAGTTACGGAACAGTTCATACGTGGCAAGGAACCCTAGGAGTACAAGCCAAGGTATACTGAAGGAAAACATTGCATGTCTGGGCATTTCAGTGTCAGACTGTAACAGCAGAGTTAGAACAGGACAAAAAGTTACAGGACCTGATGAGATAGGTGAAGGAGACCATCATCATCACAGGAATTCTCCCAGGGAGAAAAAGCGAAAGGTACAAATGTCTGACTGCAAATCACGTGCCGTGAGATAGAGCACACGCTGAACTTTTGAGGTATGCGTTTGAAAATTTTCAAAAGCAAACATCTACCTCAGAAAATGACATTATAATTTTAAATGAAGAGGATAGGATTTTTAACTTAAAACTTGCAAAATTAAATAGATCTCAGTATGCAGATGGCTGTTAAAAAACTGATTTTAGAATTAAAAATTGCAACCTCTTGCAATTTTATCAAGATGAGATTTGTACTTCCTGAATACCTCACTGTTTTTAATACAGGAGAACAGAGACTGTTCTTGTATTAGGGGCCCTGCCAGCAACAAAGGGTAATTAGAAAAACAAGTCAACAATTTTTAATGGTGTGGTTCTCTCATGTGAGCATGTAGTTAATCGTTCATCTACTAGTTCCATATTAGTATTCAGTGCATGGAATTTTTTCTTTTCCAGTCTTGTGCTACTTTATTAAGGAGAATGTTCTTTAACTCCCTCCAGGTAAATGCAAAAGATGTAAAGTGTCCTTCTTTTCTTATGGCTGAATAGTATTTGATGGTATGCGTATACCACAATTTATTAATCCATTTGTGGGTAGATGGGTGTTGGGTTGGTTTTACATATGGGCAGTTGTGAATTGAGCTGTGATAAAGATTCTAGTGCAAATGTCTTTATGATAAAATGATTTTTCTCTTCTTGGTAGATACCTAGTAATGGGATTGTGGGATCAAAAGGAAGGTCTACTTTTAGCTCTTTGCGAATTCTCCATACATCTTGCCATAGAGGCTCTATTTGCTATTTCCACCATCAGTGTAGAAGTGTTCCCTTCTCTCCACATCCACACCAGCATCTGCATCCGCAGGTTTGAAACTTTGTGATGTGGGCCATTCCCACTGAGGTTAAGTGATATATCAAGGTGATTTTGATTTGTGTTTCTCTGATGATTTGGAATGCTGAGCGTTTTTCATGTGTTTTGGGCCATTTGCCTATCTTTTTTGGAGAAGGTTCTGTTCTTATCTCTTGCCCACTGATAAATGGGATTGTTTGCTCTTTTCTTGTAGATTATTTTGAGTTCTCTGTAGAGTCTAGTTATCAGCCCTTTGTCAGATTCATAGCATACAAATACCTTCTCCCATTCTGAAGGATGTCTGTTTGCTTTAGTTGTTGTACCCTTAGATCCTCAGAAGGTCTTGAAGTTGATCATGTTCCTTTTGTTTATTTTTGGTGTTGCTTCAATTGCCAATGGAGTTTTCTGCATAAAATCTTATCCCAGGCCAATAAGGTCAAGAAGAATGTTTCTCACACCTTCTAGAGTTTTGTATTTCTTGTCTTACATTTAGATCTTTCATCCAACATGAGTCAATTTTTGTAAGTAGTTGGAGGTGTGGATCCAGTTTCAGTTTTCAACATGTAGCTAACCAGTTTACCCAGAACCATTTATTAAATAGGCATTCTTTTCCCTAGGGTTTGCTTTTGTTTGTTTTATTGAAGATGAGATGCTATATGCAGCTGGTTTTATCTCTAGGGTCTCTATTCTCTTCTAGAGGTCTATGTCTCTGTTTTTATACCAGTATCATGCTGTTTTGAAACACTATAGCCTCGTAGTGTAACATGAAATCTGGTAATGTGGTACGTTCAGATTGATTTTTATTTCTTAGAATTGCTTTGGCCATTTGGGTTTTTTCTCATTCCCATATGAAATGAAGTTTCAAGTTCTTCAAGATATGATGTCAGTGCATTCACGGGGATTGCCTTAAATCCGCAGATAGCTTTGGGCAGTATAGACATTTATACAATGTTGCTTCTTCCTAGCCATGAGCATGGTATGCTCTTCCATTTGTTAATGTCTTCTGCTTCTTTTCAGGGCTTCATAGCTTTCTTTGTAGAAGTCCTTCATGTCCTTTGTTAGATATATTCCCAGGTATTTCATTTTCTTAGAAGGTACTGTGAAACGTATTGTGTCTTTGGTTTTATTCTCAGCTTGATTGTTATTGGCATATATGAAGGCTACTGATTAGTGGACATTGATTCTATGTATCCTGACACATTACTGAATTTTTAAATCACTTCTGGGAGCCCATAGTTGAGTCCCTGGGGATTTCTAAGTATCCCATTATCTCATCAGCATAGAGCAAGAGCTTGACCTCTCTGTTCCCATCTAACACCCTTGATAACCTTCTCCTGCCTGATTTCCTTGGCTTGAACTTCTGGCACTATGTTGAATAATAGGGTTGGTTGTGGGCATTCTTGTTTGGTTACAGTTCTAAGTAAAAATGGTTCAGAAGGAGTGGACAAAGATATCAGAATAGAAGGATCTCTTTGCCTGCCTCTCCTAGCACAGCAGGGGGAAAGAAGAGAATCCAATTGTATAGGGCATGGAGAACCTCCTTGGAGTCATGCTCCGGGAGCACACCAAGGCAATAGTGGACCTCAGCAGACATAGGGGGAGCTGAAGCTGTGGAGGACAGATTTACTAGGCCTGAAATATGGTTTTTCAACCCTTCACTCTGATTCTTGTTTTGTCCTTGCAGGTTAGAGGTGTTTCCTAAAGGCAGCATATACTTGGCTTTCTACCCAGTCATCCAACCTGTGCCTCTTCAGTGAGGAGTTCGAGCCTTTTGTTTTTAGTGAGAGAATGCGTAAGTGTGGTGAGTTTCTATTAATCTTGTTTTGTGGAGGTCCAGATGCTTCGATTTATGACTTGCTCCACGGTGGAAGCTAGGCTTTGCCCTTTATTTCTGGGTGTCTTCACTTTGTTGGTGGTCCATTGTGGTGGTGAATGTGCAGAATGGGTCTAAGTAGTAGTGCAGAGCTGGTCTTGTTATGGCAAATTTCCTCAGTGTTTGGCTTCAGCAGGTGCCAATCTGTCTGGTCACCAAAGAAAAAGGGGGTGGCCTGTCTGTGGCACCTGGTGACTACAGCCAACATTGCTCCCTGTTCTATTAGGTAGCAGAGTGACCATGGGAAAGGTACTTTGGTTCAGAAAAACTATACCTTTGGTCCCTGTGGCTCTCTCTGACGATTTGTAATATCCTGTGGTTTTCGGGCCATGGAGAACCCCCAAGTAGGGGAAAGGGTCCCCCTCAGTCTTCTCTTTAGCTCTGGGTTCCTCTGACTCTGGTCTGCTCTGTAACTGTCTGTATTCTCTCCCTTCTTTCTCATCTACACCCTCTCAGTTTGTGTCAGTGGGGTTGCAGCATGCTTCAATTTCTTCTCCCTATGATCTACCCCCCTAATTTCAACTGTTCCAAGTTGGACTTCAGTCCTATTGGCCTTCTTCGGGATGAAAACTTCTTTTTTTTTTTTTTTGAGACAGAGCCTCAAGCTGTCCCCCTGGGTAGAGTGCCATGGCTTCACTGCTCACAGCAACCTCCAACTCCTGGGCTCAAGCGAGTCTCCTGCCTCAGCCTCCCAAGTAGCTGGGAGCACAGGCCCCCGCCACAACGCCTGGCTGTTTTTTGGTTGCCGCCATTATTGTTTGGCAGGACCAGGCTGGATTTGAATCCGCCACCTTAGGTGTATGTGGCTGGCGCCTTAGCCGCTTGAGCCACAGGCGCCGAGCCTGGATGGAAACTTCTAATGAAGGCTGCCTCTAGTCAGTCATCTTGCTTTCCTCCTGCAAAGATTAGCAATTTCTCTCTTATCCCAGCCAGCTCACTCTCATATAAAACTTCCCGCATAAAGCCCATGTTTATGAATCTTCCTCAATTTCTTTAGACTTTGTAACACCTCTGGATGCCTTACTTTTAGTACCTTTTAATAATTTTGAAATGATAAATTATCTTATGATACAAACACATAACAAAAGTTTTATGAACAAGTTTACCACAAAACATTCTTTTTCATGCAAAATTGTTTTTTTAAACAAATTTCTGTTGTGGGTAATGGTCTAGATATATTATAGTATTTTATGAAATTTCAGACACCAAAATGACCTTACATTTCTTCAGAAATTTCATTTAATTTTTATCTTATTGGAAATGACCCTGACATTTCATATTGATTTTTTAGTTAAACATAATTTTAATGTTTCAAATTACAGAAGAGTATATTTATGCATGTTTATTGCATTTATAACTGTCTACTTTATTTATTTTTAACAATCAAACATAGAAGACCTGTGAACACTGAGTTATTAGACAGAGCTAGTCAGCATGTCATGTCTTTTTAAATATTTAACCAAATTGTACAGCCTGTAAATGTCACATGTTTACCTAAGTAATACTTAAAATTAAATGCATGTGTGTTCTATTGTTAACTTAGAATACACAGCTATTTTTATTGTCAACAATGTCAATCTTATTTATTAAGGAATTGTATTAAAAAATCAGTTTCTTTTAGGCTGGAGTCATAGCTCTATGATCTTCGAACATATTTCAGAGGCAAACATAAACTTATCTGACCAGTATACCCAGGCAAAAATGTTTATTGACAATTGTCATGACATTTCTAATTGTATTATCTTAACAATTTTAAAATCAATCAATTTATCAAAGATTTACTTAAGTCACTTGTCATGATAAATACATTTGGGTTAATTACTATATATTCTTAAATGAGCCCTCATTTATTTAAACCATCAGAATACAATTTCTTAAGGAATTTCTGCCTCAATGCATGACAGTTTATTATGTACACAGAACGTAACACATCATACATGTCCATATGTCCATATGTATGAACGCGTCTAAACACATAGACATACACATAAATAAAGATCTTATAACTTTTCCTTTAGAATTTTAATCATGAATTAGTAAAGCATAAATTCAATGGCTTTTGAAAAACCATTGGAGTAACTTTATTTCTCTAACAAAATAGGTTAAGGGTAAATTTCAGGACTTGCTCTTTTATGTTAGCAATCATAGGAGCTGTGAATCCAATTTGGGCTGAAGTAGTTAAAGTCAGTTAGCAATATACTGATTATCCAATATACTGGATTGGACAAAGAATAGTTAACTGTGAAAAGGTGACTTAATTATGTGGCAAGGCCTAAAACATAAGAATTAGTCTAATGACCCTTGTACAGTGTTCTCCTGGACTCCATTCTCTGCCCTTGAAGATAAGTATGGTATCACTCCTTTTACTATAGGGAGTGGTAGTTTTATATGACAATTTTATTTATTTTTTTTAAGACATAAAAAGAAAGTCATGTTGTTTTTTTTTTTAAACGATGTCTGTTGGTAGCTGAACACAGTGGCTCACTCCTGTAATTTCAGCATCTGGAGGTGGGCAAGGAGAGAGAATTGCTTGATGTAAGGAGTTGGAGACCATCCTAGGCAACACAGTGAGACACCTTTATAACAAATATTTTTTAAAAGTATTTATACATGCTTACAGCTGCCTATATTCCTACCTAGTTATATGGGAGGCTGAGCTAGGAGTCTTGCTTGAGCCCAAGAATTGAAGGCTGCCGGGAACTGTGATTGCACCAGTGCACTCCACTTTGGGTGACAGAGCAAGACTCTGTAAAAAAAAAAAATGCTCTCACACAGACACATGACACACACACAAACACACCAGAAGGTCCCCCAAAAATGCATACATATTTTAATAAAGGAAAAAACTGAACTACATTGTGATTATAAAGCTCAATATATCTGATAACAGGAGTACAAATCACATTTGTGCACCTCCTTTTAATGCAGAGGTCACATGTGACTTGAGTATTACAATTTTAATACAGTTTTTTTTAATTTTGCCTTTTGTTTTGGTTTGTTTTACTTTTGAGACAGAGTCTCACTTTCCTGCTCCCAGTAGAGTGCCCTGGTATCATAGCTCACAGCAACCTCAAGCTCTGGGTCTCATGCGGTCCTACTTCATCAGTCTCCTGAGTAGCTGGGACTATAGGTACTTGCCATGACACAGATCTAGTTTTTAGACATGGGGTCTTGCTCTTACTCAGGCTACTCTCAAGCAAGTGTGCTCTATCAGTCCACCCACCACCACCTCTGAGAGTGCTAACATTACAGATGTGAGCCACTGTGAATGGCCCATTTTCTCATTTATGAAAATGTGCGTATATCATATATTTTTTTGGCACCTACTGTACATAGCTCTGTGTGTGTGTGTGTCTGTTTGTTGGCCTTTGAAGGAATCTTTGAGTTCTAAATGTTTTGTTTTAACATCAAGTTATCATAAAATATTCACATATTATCTGGAGAATATGATGTCATAGCTATACTCTTCTAGTTTCCTTTTAAGAAAAACTGATTGAATAATTTCTGTAATATCTGAACATGTTACCAGATGGAGTCCCAGAAAATAGTCTGGTGGGAAGAGCTAATATGTTTGTGCTTGTGTTTAAAGCCAAATACACAAAAGCAAATTAAGGCAAGCCCTAATTTAGTGCAGGGCAAAGTAACCCATGCACAGACCTAAAATAAAGTGGGTATTTACCAGGAAAGACAATAAGCTTTCTGCAAAAGAGGGGAAAAATTTCATCACATAAAGGTAGAGGTCCAAACCTCCCTGCTGAGATCAACAGGAGAATACCCTGCCCAACAGAAGATCACTAATACCGGAGGGGCTGCCAGCTGTTGTGATCGTGTAAAGTAATAAAGCTAAACGTGCTAGGAGTTCCCTTAAGACAGGAAGGAGAGCTGCTCTAACTAGAGGTCATGTTGGCCTGTGCCCAACCTGAGAGTGTTCATCTGAGACCACCTGGACAAGGAAAGAGAAAGAGGGCATGGCCGTTGTATCTCAAGCCAGGTGACAAGGACCCAGAAGCTGGCTGAGAAGATAAGGGTTAGTTCGCATTAAGCTCCATCCCACGCCCAGATCACCAGGCGATGCTACAGCACCCTCAGAGCCTGCAGCTGGGCCAGCCTTGGCTGCACCTGGGAGGGAGGAGCCAGGGTTCAGGAGTGTCTCTATATAGCCCCAGGGCACCAGGGCAGAGCACACTGCAGAGGCTGCTGCCTCCTCCTGCTGAGCATGGGGGCTTTCAGAGCCTTCATCTTGGCACTGCTGCTCAGTACAGGTAAGGCAGAGGCCCTGGGCCCTTCTCTTGGGCCCCTCTTCGCTTCCCTGTTTAAACCTCAGTGATTTTGTGGTTTTCTTTTTGCATAGAAACAAACGCTTTGGCCGATGGGCCATAAGGTCCTCTCCCCCATACAAAACATCTCACTTGGCTCCCAGAGCTGGAGGAGGAAGGGACAAACAGGGTAATGTCCCCATCTCTAGCTGATGCCATCCTGATTACTGAATATGTTCTTGACATGTGTTCTCTGAGTCTTCTCCTGCCTCCTGTGACAACTGCTGAGATGCTGCTGGGTCCAGGCGGGGCTCCCCAACATTCACCGAGTGCATCAGACAGGGTCGTGCTGTGGAGGCGCTCCCAGTGGCATGGCCCATGGCAGGGTCTGGGGAGGGGACCCTGCTTGGAATGCATCAGTGTGGCACCTGATGGGTAGCTGATGCTCCTGGGTGAGTCAGTAGTTAAGTGGGATGAGCTCCTCCCTGCCCCAGTGGATTGTCCACGAAGGTGCAGGAGTAACAACATACCCAGGATCCGAACGGGTTTGGGAAGGCCCGGAGGAAGGAGGGGCACTGTCCCCTCAGAGGGCTGGGCCCTGGGGATTGCATTAAATGCCTGAGGACTGGGGCCCTCTGACTTAGAATGCAGGTGGGGAGGCAGGACGCATGTGTCTCAGGGAGAGCGACTTGTCTCTGTCCCTCAAGTTCTCTGAGGCTCTGTTTCCCTCGTTCTCTCTTCCTCTGTCTCTCCCTCTCTTCCTCTCCCCTGCCCTTCCTGAGCCCTCACTTGGTGCTCTCCTCATCTCTGCTCTCTGGCCCCAACTACACCTTTCCAGGCTCCGGTGTTTGTCCTGCATGGCTCTCCTCTGCCATCACACACCCTGATCAGGGGCTGCTCCGTCCTGCGAGTCCTCCTCCTCACCAGGATTCCTGCAGGACACCAGGCAGGATGGCAGCTTGGCCTGCCCTGGATAAAGGTTGTCACTCAGACCTCTGATGCCTGTCTCCATTCTGTACCTGGAGAAGGGTTGATGCTTTTGCTGGGAACTGGAAGCAGCGGGGACTCAGTGGCCTGGGCCTGGGATCGCAGTGCTGGGAGGGAGACGCTACTGTGCCTCACATCTGCTTTCCTTTGCCCAGTTGAAGGCAGGGGACAGAAAGGTGGGTGCCCCTGGCTTGCAGGTAGACAGTAGTAAATGCTGTGTGACACCAAGTCACATGGCTCCTGTGATACTCAAATGTCGGAGAATGAGCCTGACAGGCCTGTTCTTGGGAATCAGTGAACCGGAAACTGCCTAAAAGCAAACTTAGGGTGAGTCAATGTTTAAATATTCCTGAGATGCCCCGTGAGGTGAGACTTTATCTCATAGTCTGCATGGTTGTTTATGTAGACTGGTAAGGGGCAGCTTGTTCTCCCATCCTCAACTCCTGGACCTAAAAATCCAGAAGAGGGATGGCGCCTGTGGCTCAAAAGGGTAGGGTGCCAGCCCCATATGCTGGAGGTGGCCAGTTCAAACCCAGCCCCGGCCAAAAAAAAAAAAAAAAGAATCCAGAAGAGAGGACACTGTGGCAGATGTGGGCCCAGTGCAGTAATGTCAATCGCTATCCGGCACCGTATGCATACGCCTTGAGGTCTACTTTCTGGATGCCAAGATTGACATATTGCAGAGCAGACCTGAAAGTGACCCCGGCCGTGGGGAGACACTTCTTCCTCTGTGGAGGCTGGTACATCCTCTGGCCAGGGAGGAAGGAGGAGGTGTACTCCCGGGGCTTGGGTGAGCTTTATTTTCAGAATAGATTCTAGAGAATTCCAAAGGATACTAATTCACCTAGTAGGAAAACTATCCAAGGTGAGACATGAAAGAAGTTGCAAGAGTGCAGGGTGATGGGCAGGTGTGTGGCAGCTGTGCCAGGGCCCTGTGGGGCTCAACCTCCTGTCCCTCAAGGCCATTGTGATCAGGACACACACTTTGCTGAGGAGAAACTGAAGTGGCTGCCCCGTGTCATGTGCTGATGATGAGCCACAGTGCTGCGTCAGTCAGGGGATGCCACCTGACTATGCAGGTGTGAGGAGAAATAGAGCCTGAGGACCAGCCCCCTAACCTTCCTTATCAATAGGGAAGGTCAAGGCTGGAGCCTGAGTTATGCAACACCCACTTCGAAATGCGCAGCCGTTGCCAACATCTGCATTAGCCAGGTCCCCACAAAGAGTGAAGGCCTCAGGCATCTGCAAGGACTGTCCCCTCAGGTCTTTCCAAAGGAAAGTCTATGAGGCTTCCCAGGAATTAGGATAAGAAAATGATGACTCAGGTCTGCAGGCTAAGTCTAGCTCCTGAACCTGAAGTCTGTTGTTTCCACACTGATAATGTTGATCACAGTTTCTCCTTCCTGGTGCAGAACAGAGAGAGGACAAGTTCCATCCTTCTCCCCCTACCCGAGAACATCTGAATAACTGATTGTCCCTCTAGTCCTTTTTTCCCTTCACACCTTTATCTTACTATATATAAAATGTCAATTTCTTCAGCACTAATTGTGCCTCAGAAGAATGTACCCACTTGCCTCCCTGCACAGCCCCTTCCTATCTCTCCATCTCTGTCTCCTTGCCTGAAATACTGAGTCCCAAGTCGCTTTTCACAGAGCGCAGGTCTCAGATGCTTCTGTGCTGTGCCTTCCTCAGGCACCTTGTCAGACGTGGGCCTGATAAACCTCCATTGATGGAGATATTTGCTTCAATCACTCACTTTGGGTTGTTAAGCTCTCTTTGATCAAGTATTTAACTGGGGTCTCAGGGAAATTTACAATGCTTTATTTCTACCAATTGCAGATTATATTTAATTGGTTTAATAAAACAGAAAATAGATGACTTAAATCATTACAGAATTTACAACAAGAAATGTTCCTTCTTGGTTTTCCCTGATACATGGGTTCCTGGGACATGGGACACTAGTGTTAATATCGGAAAAATCTATAGTAAATAGAACCACAGTGTCACCGGTGTCAGAGATGTGTTTTCTGAGTGTGCCCATACAGTGGGAAAACTGAACCTCAATCAAATGAAATTGGAGACACAGAGAAAGCAGTGAGAGAGGTGGTCTTCAGGTGCTGACAGCCAGACCTTATCCCCACTTCCCTCTGGGTGGCACAGGGTTGTTCCCACACATGGGGACAGTGATGCCATCACCTCTACCTACTCAGCTCTGTCCCTTGTACTCAAATTCATCCTCACAGTATTGTCACTGTCCATTCTCCTGCCCTGACTCTTCTGAGAATTTTGCTTTTAATTTCTTTGTTTTGTCTGTGTGTCTTTCAGCCACAACTGTTCCAGCT
>NW_003852470.1:9670258-9674455 GCF_000181295.1 Otolemur garnettii | reverse complement strand
GAAGGGGTCACTTTGATGCATGAACAGTTCACATGAGGCTACCTTGTTGTGGGGGCTACCCACCTAGGATGTTCAGTGTTGCCTTTGATCCCTGAGGGAGGGACAATGGGAAGTTCAGTCATGCATCTGCAGGGCCTGGAGGCCTTTTGATCTCTTGTAGGGCCTAGCGAGTGTGAAGGCCACTACACAGATGAAGTAGGCAGGTTGATCAACTATAATGGGACAAAAACTGAGTGTGCTGGACCACCGAGGTGCAACCTTGGGATAGAGTCTGGTTGTCACTTCCACCATTGCCGTGACTGCTCAGCTTTCCTTTTGCGGGCATTGCCATCGTCCCTGGCAATGGGCGCATGCTGGCCTCCTGCTCACCCTGCACCATCCACCCCGGGCATCTGAAACACTATCCCACTCCATTCCTGCGCCCTGCCAAAAGCCCCTAGGGGCTCCCTGTTCTCTGGATAAAGCCGATAAAGCCGCCCTCCCTGTCATCCTTGTCCACGCTTCACCATCTGGCCTTTCCTTTCGCTCCCTTCTCCCCACTGCTCCCCCCAAACCCCTCCTGGTCTGAGCCACAACACACTGAGTTTTCTGGGCACAGCAGAGTTCAGCCTCTCCTGGCCTGGTCTCCCCCCTCCCCTGTGACTGGAAGCATCTTTAGTCTCTTCCCGATGATCTGTTGTCTACTTGGGGCCTGTACAGTGTATTTCAGGAATCCTCTCAAAGGACAGACTGTTCCATGACAAGGGAACCCCCTCCTGACTCTCTCCAGAGGAAAAAAGTTTCTCAGGGGTGCTTCGACCCAGAACCAGCTCAAGGTTGGGTTCAGTGAGGAATATGATTTTTGCCTCTGTCCTTGCATCAGCAGGAATGAGAAACATTTTTCTACTTTAAAGAATTTCCCTGTAGGAAGGAGAGAGTAAATGAAGTGATAGAGCCATAGAAGGCATTCCAATGTGGCATGAGTCTCTGCACAGCCAAGGCTAAGGTCACTGATGTCAGCCTGGGAACCACACCAGACATGGACTGTGATGTGGATGAGACAGATGATGGAATCTGTGTGACTAAGGCCCCTGTCCCTTGAAGACCTGTTCAGGATTGGGGCCCCCACTAGGTTATTCTGGTGCTCTGTGTGATAAAGGCCACCAGTGAGACAGCTGCCCAAGACACAGAGCTTAGACCAGGTACCCACCCTGGGCCACAGGGTTTTGTAAAAGGCAGTGTGGCCCAGTTGACCCAGATGGGGAAGGGAGGAGAGGAGGAGGCTGAGTAAGAACCTGGGATGAAGGGGTCAGGCATTTGGTATGACCCCTTTGCTCCAGGCTCAGAGGGATGGGCAGGTCTGACCATGTGCCCATATTGTCCTTTGTCCTTTCCAAAGATTTAGTTTTGTGTCTCACTGACCTTGGCACACAGGGTGGACTCTGGCTGAGCCAAGAGCAAAGTTATCCTAAAGGGAGCTGAGTGTGTCCTGAGACTTGTCCCCCATTGTTTTGTTGTAGCCCAGAGGGGCTCTGGGCCCTGTCCTGTGAGTGGCGGATGTGCTGGGGGCTAGGTGAGGGTGAGGGGTGCAGATCAGTTCTGGCCATGTAGAAGGAGAAAGTGGATGTGAGGAGTTGTCCGAGGACTGAGAGCACCCCATGTGCTGTATGTCCCTCAGAGGATGGGGATGGAGGCCCCTCTCCTTTCTGTCTGCATCAAGAGGGTCAAGTCTGGGCTAGGGGTGCTTTGTGCTTCCCCCACTCTGTCTCTTCTGAGAGAGCCAGAAACCAGGCCTCACCCTCACCCTGGCCTCAGCCTCTCCTGTGGCACAGTAGCTGTGCCTCATGACAGACACCATGAGTTGCTGCATTTGTCCCCTGGGATCTTGAAAGACAGCTGATGGGGAGACAGCAAGTCCCTTGTGGGGATCCCATAGTGATAGGCTGGATTCAGCGTGGAGCACAAAAGACTTTCCCGTCTCTGTAGGGGAGGGATTGGTTGCCACTGTCGGTCACTGCTTCAGCACGGTGCCACTGAAACTTTTCTAAAATTACAAAGTGTGTCTGTTTCCTAAGCAGGATCCTTTCCCCTCAATGTTCTGTCTGGCTGCCTAGACCCCTGATGCTCCAAATGGGGTCCAAACGGCTCCCCTTTCTGGTCACCAAATTCCGCTAGGGAGTTCACGCCTCATCACACCTCACCACACTCTCTGCAAAACACCCAAACTTCCCACTAATTGGGAATACAAGTCCTTCGTGGGGGAGGGGTTTGTTGCTGCCCCCTCAGGCCCCTGGCCACCGCAGCTGGTGCCTTTTCAGCTGCGGTGCTGAGTTTTCTCTGGCAGATACCGCAGTTCTGGGTTTACAATTTCAGTCCAGCAATCCACTACTTTGCTGCACACCCTGCGTTGCCTGTCTGTGCCAACACTCCACGCAGGGAAAGATCCAGCCCCTTCACTCTTACCTGAATCCACGAGGAGAGTTGATCCAGAGATGCATCCCCTCTGGCATCTTGCTCTGCCCCCCTGTCTTTTGTTTTTTCAAGACAGAGTCTCACTTTCTTGATCCTGGTAAAGTGCCCTGGTTTCATAGCTCACAGCAGCCTCAAACTCTGGGGCTCAAGCGTTCCTCTTGCCTCACCCTCCTGAGTAGCTGGGGCCACAGGTGCCCTCCATGACGACTATTTTTTAGAGACGGGTTCTTGCTGTTTCTCAGGCTAGTCTTGAACAAGTGAGCTCAAGCAATCTACCCACCTCCACCTCCCAGACTGCCAGGACTGTAGATGTGATCTGTAATCCATTGTGCATGGCCTATGTTTTCTTTTGTTAAAATGTGTATATATTTATTGGCACCCTCTGTATCTAACTATATGTATGTGTGTGTGTGTGTGTGTTCGTTGGCTTTTGTGGGAATCTTTGAGTTCTAAATATTTTGTTTTAATGTCAAGGTGTTATACGTGTGCATATATTATTTGGAACATATGATGTCATAGCTACAGTCTTCTACTTAGTTTTAAGAACAACTGATTGAATGATCTCTGTAATATCTGAACATGTTACCAGATGGAGTCCCACAAAATACCCGCCATGACCTCAACATTGAAAAGCTTATATGTGGGTACTTGGGCTTAAAGCCAAATACACAATAGCCAATGAAAAGCAAACCCTAAATTAGTGCAAGTCAAAGGCACCCATGCACAGACCTAAAATAAAGTGGGTATTTGCCAGGAAGGACAACAAGCCTTCTCCAAAGGAGGGGGGAAATTCCATCACGTAAAGGTAGAGGTCCAAATCTCCCCACTGACATCAATAGAAGAATACCCTTCTGTTGGAAATTGGGTGCCGTGGGGCCTCAGTGGCACTGGTCCTGGGATTACAGGTGCTGGAGGGAGATGCTGACAGGCCTCACATCTCCTTTCCTTTGTCCAGCTGAAGCCAGAGGACAGAAAGGCAGGTGCCTCGGGCTTGTGAGTAGAAAGTAGTAACTGCTGTGTGACACCACGTCCCAACTTCCCTGTGATACTCAGATGTAGAAAAATGAGCCTGACAGGCCTGTTCTTGGGAATCAGTGAACAAAAAACTGCCTGGAAGCAAATTTAGGGCGAGTCAGTTTTTAAATATTCCTGAGATACCCTGTGAGGTGAGGCTTTATCTCACAGGCTGCACTGTTGTTTATTTAGTGACTGGTTGGGGCAGCTTGTTCTCCTGTCCTCAACTCCTGCACTTGAAATCCAGAGAAGAGGATACCATGATGGTCCTGGGTGATGTGGGCCCAGTCCAGTAACATCACTTACTGTGATGGGCATGCTAAGGATTTGCCTTGAGGTCTGCTTTCTGTACACCAAGATTGACATCCAGCAGAGCAGATGTGAAAGCAGAGTCTGTGAGCAGACTCTGGTTGTGGGGGACACTCCTTTCACCGTGGAAGCTGGTGTAGACTCCAATAAGGGAGGAAGATGGAGATATGGTCCTGGGTGAGTGAGGTGGTCTTCCCCGGCTGACAACTAGACCTTCTCCCCTTCCCTCTGGGTGGCCCAGGATTGTTCCCACACACGGGGACAGTGATGTCATCTCCTCTGCCTACTCAGCTCTGTCCCTTGTACTCAAATTCATCCTCACAGTGTGGTCACTGTCCATTCTCCTGCCCTGACTCTTCTGAGAATTTTGCTTTTAATTTCTTTGTTTTGTCTGTGTGTCTTTCAGCCACAACTGTTCCAGCT
>NW_003852470.1:9646548-9647651 GCF_000181295.1 Otolemur garnettii | reverse complement strand
CAGTGTGCTGGTTTTATATACAATTTGAAATATTTTCATCAAACTGGTTAACATAGCCTTCATGGCATTTTCTTAGATATTGTGTTAAGACATTTATATTCTAAATTTAGAAAGTTTCACATGTACCCTTGTAAGATGCACCATAGGCATGGTCCCACCAATCACCCTCCCTCCACCTATCCTCCCCCTCCCCTCCCTTTCCCCTTTCCCCATATTCTTGGGCTAAAATTGGGTTATAGCTTTCATATGAAAGATATAAATTAGTTTCATAGTAGGGCTGAGTACTTTGGATACTTTTTCTTCCATTCTCGAGATACTTTGTTAAGAAGAATATGTTCCAGCTCCATCCATGTAAACATGAAGGAGGTAAAGACTCTACCTTTCTTTAAGGCTGCATAATATTCCATGGTGTACATATACCACAATTATTAATCCATTTGTGGGTCCATGGGCACACTTGGTCTTCTTCTATGACTTAGCAATTATGAATTGGGCTGCAATAAAGATTCTGGTACAAATATCTTTGTTGTAGTGTGATTTTTGGTCTTCTGGATATATACCTAGTAGAGGAATTGTAGGATCAAATGGCAGGTCTGTTTTTAGTTCTCTAAGTGTTCTCCATATGCCAATTTTCTTAACTGTTCTTATAAGAGAAGGATGCTAAATTTTGTTGCATGCTTTTTCTGCATCTATCAAGAGGATCATGTGATCTTTATTTTTGTTTATATTTTGTGCTAAATTACATTAATGGATTTATGTATTTTATTTTATTTTATTTTTGAATGGTAACTATGTACATTAATACACTTCTGGAGTACAGTGTGGGGTTTTCACATGCAATCCGAAATACTTCCATCAAACTGGTTAACGTAGCCTTCATGTCATTTTCTTAGTTATTATTTTAAAACACTCACATTCTACTCTTAGAAAGATTCACTTGTACCCTTGTAAGATAAACCTCAGAAGTGATCCCTCTAATCTCCCTCCCTCCACCCATTCCTCCCTCCCCTCTCCCTCCCCCCTCCCCGTATTCTTAGGCTGTTATTAGGTTATAGCTGTCATATAAAGGTATAAATTAATTTCATAATAGGGGTGTTTACATT
>NW_003852470.1:9609624-9645826 GCF_000181295.1 Otolemur garnettii | reverse complement strand
GTTCTTGGCTGTGCAGAAGCTCTTTAGTTTGATCAGGTCCCAATAGTGTATTTTTGATGTTGCTTCAATTGGCCGGGGTGTCCTCCTCATAAAATGTTCACCCAGGCTGATTTCTTCAAGTGTTTTCCCTACACTTTCTTCTAGTATTTTGATTTATGTATTTTAAACCAGACTTGTATCCCTGAGATCAAGCCCACCTGATCATTGTGTACAATTTTTTAATGTGTGGCAGTATTCTTTTTATTATGATTTCATTAAATTTTTTCATGTTGATATTCATTCATGATATTGGTCCATAGTTTTCTTTTTGTTGTTGTTGAATCCTTTCCTGGCTTGGGTATCAGGGTGATATTTGCTTTGTAGAAGGAGTTGGGGAGGGTTCATTCCTTCTCAATGTGTTGGAATAGGTTATGCAATATGGGTATGAGCTCTTCTTTGAAGGTTTGGTAGAATTTTGGTGTCAAGCCATTTGGTCTAGGACTTTTCTTTGTTAGAAGCTTTCTTATTGTTGATGTAATGTCAGTACTTGACATCAGTCTGTTCAAGAGTTCTAATTCTTTCTCATTGAGTTTCAGGAGGTGGTGTGATTCTAGATATTGGTCAATTTCCTCTACATTTTCAAATTTCTGAGTATAGAGTTTTGGGTAGTAATTAGTGATGATCTCTTGCATCTCTAAGTTATCTATTGTTATTTGCCCTTTTCTGTTTCTGAATGAGGTTCTAAGAAATCTTACTATTCTGTTTCTAGTTAAGCTGGCTAAGTCTTTATCAATTTTATTAATATTGTCAAAGAACCAACATTTTGTTTTTATGATCTTCTGCATGGCTTTTATGTTCTCAGATTTATTTAATTCTGATCTAATTTCTTCTGCTAGATTTGGGACTGGATTGCTCATTTTTTCATTTTTCTGAGATCTTTCATTGGGATTTGGATCTGCACTTTTCTGTTTTGTGGATGTGGGCATTTAATGCAATAAATTTCCCTGTTAGGACTACCTTTGTAGTATCCCACAGGTTTTGCTAGCTGTTGGCTTCATTGCCATTTTGTTTGAGAAATCCAATGATTACCTTTTTTATCTCCTCTTTGAGCCAGCTGTCATTCAGTACAAGCTTTAGTTTCCATGACTTTATGAGAGGCTAAAGATTTTTGTTGACATTCATTTCTACCTTCATTCTGTGATGGTCTAAAAAGATGTCAAGGTATAATTTCTATTTTGTAAAATTTGTTGAGATTTGATTTCTGCTCTAAGATGTGGTCAATTTTGAAGAGTGGTCCATGGGCCAGCAAGAAGGATGTATATTCAGTTTCATTGGTGTGGAAAGTTCTGTATGTGTTTGCTAAGCCCAACTGTTCTAAAGACATGTTTAAGTCCATGCTTCTATGTTTAGTTTCTGTTTAGAGGATGTGCCCAGTTCTGTCAGAGGGCTGTTGAAATTCCCAGATACTATGCTGTTGTGGGATATATTGTTCAGATTGGTTAGAGCTTATTTTATATATCTGCAAGCATTTAAGTGGGGTGCATAGATATTTAGGATTGAAATGTCCTCTTCTTGTATTGTGCCCTTAACCAGTATATAGTTTCCATCTTTGTCTTTCTTTTGTTGGTTTGAAACCCAAGGAATCTGCAAGTAGATGGTGATTTCTGCTTTTTCTGATTTCCATTTGCCTAAAAGATGGTTTTCCAACCCTTCACTCTGATTCTTGTTTTATCCTTGCAGGTTAGAGGAGTTTCCTAAAGGCAGCACATACTTGGCTTATGCCTTTCTATCCAGTCATCCAGCCTATGCCTCTTCAGTGAGCAATTCAAGCCATTTGTTTTTATTGAGATAATTTATAAATGTGGTGGATTTCTATTAGTCTTGTTTTGTGGAGGTCTAGATGCTTAGATTTATCACTTGCACCATTGTGGAAGCTAGGCTTTGCCCTTTAGTTTCTAGGTGTCTTTACTATGTTAGTAGTCCATTGAGATGATAAGTGTATAGAATTGGTCTGAGGACTTACTGCAGGCAAATTTCCTCAATGTTTGGCCTCAGCAAGGGCCAATCCATCTGGTAACCCAAAGAACAGTGGGTGGATGGGCTTTGGCTACATAGTGACTAGAGCCAAATATTCTGTCAGGTAGCAGGGGGACCTAGAGAAAGATAGACTTCCATTCAGAAAAATTACATTTTTGGTTCTTTATAGGTCCCTCCCATGAGGTTTGAGATCCTGTGTTTTTCTGCCCATGGAGAAAACCGAGTAGAGGAAAGAGTCTCCCTTTCTTTTCTATTTAACTCCAGGTTTCTCCAACTCTGGTCTACTCTGTAACTATCCTCTATTCTCTCCCTTCTTTCTAATCTTAGCCTCTCAGTTTTTCTCCATGGGGTTGTGGGATGCCTTAGTTTCTTCTCTCTATGATCTACTCCCTAATTTCAACTGTTCCAAGTTCATTTCAGTCCAATTTCCCTCATTCTGCATGGGAACTTCTTATGAAGTCTATCCATAGTCAACCATCTTGCTCCCTTCCTCCAGACAAAGGAACAATTTCCCTCTTAGTCAATTCAATCTCATATAAAACTTCCTGCATAAAGCCCATGTTTATGAATCTTCCTTAATTTATTTAAATTTTTTATCATTTCCTCAGGCCTTACTTTTAGTACATTTGTAAAATTTCAAAACAATGAATTATTTTAGCTTAGATCAAAGTTTACCATAAAAGATTCTTTTTCATGCAAAATTGTGTTTTTAAATAAATTTCTGTTTTGGGTAATAGATCTAAATATATTATAGTATTTTATAAAATTTAAGAGGCCAGGAATGGCTTCAGAAAATTGGTTAAATTTTTTATCTTATTGGAAATAACCCTGATATTTGATATTAATTTTATAGTTAAACATAACTTTAAGATTTTACATTATATGAAAAGTACATTTATAAATGTTTATTGCCTTTATAACTACCTGATTTATTTATTTTTAGTAATTACACATAGAAGACTTACGGACATTGAGTTATTAGAGCTAGTCAGTATGTGATGTCTTTTTAAATATTTAACCAATTTTATAGCCTGTTAATATCAGGTGTTTGTCTAAGTAATTGCCTTAAAGTTCAATGCATGTGTATTCTGTTGTTAACTCAGAATACACAGTTATTTTTATTGTCAACAATGTCAAATTAATCTTCTTTATTAAGGACTTGTATCAAAAAAATCAATTTTTTTTAGGCTGGATTCATAGCTCTATGACCTTCAAATATATTTCAGAGGCAAACATAAACTTATCTGACAAGTAAACCCAGGCAAAAATATTTATTGATAATTTTCAAGACATTTCTAATTTTATTACGTTAACAATTTTAAAACCAATCACTTTATCAAAGATTTACTTAAGTTACATGTTATGACAAATACATTTGGGTTAATTAGGCCATAGTTTTAAATGAACACTCATTCATTTAAACCAGCAGTTCTCAACCTGTGGGTCATGACCCCTTTGGACAGTATTAAAGGTTCACAGCATTAGAAAGGTTGAGAATCACTGATTTAAACCACCGGAATACAATTCCTTAAGGGATTTCTGCCTGACTACATGACAATTTGTTATGTATACAGAATATAACACATCATACATGTCCACATGCACGAACACATCTAAACACATATACATAAAAGATCTTATAACTTTTCTTTTAGAATTTTAGTCACGAAGTAGTAAAACATAAATTTAATGGCTTATGAAAAACAGTTGGACTAACATTATTTCACTAACAAAATAGGATAAGGGTAAATTTCACGGCTTTATTTAGTTTGCAATCATATAGGAGCTGGAAATCAAATTTTGGCTAAAGTAGGTATAGTCAGTTAGCAATATACTGGATTAGATAAAGAATAGTAAACTTTGAAAAGGTGACTTTATTGTGTGGCAAGGCCTAAAAAGTAAGAGTCTAACAACACCTGTACAGTGTTCTCCTGGACTCAATTCTCTGCCCTTGAAGATAAGAGTGGTGTCACTCCTTTTACCATAGGGAGGGGGAGTTTTACATGATAATTTTACTTATTTTTTTAAGACACAAAAATAAAGTCCTGATTTTTTAAAAATATGTCTGTTGGTAGCTAAACACGGTGGCTCACACTTATAATATCACCATCTGGAGGTGGGTGGGGAGGGAGAACTGCTTGATGGGAGGAGTTGGAGACAACCCTAGGCAATATAGTAAGGCTCCATTATAACAAATACTTTAAAAAACTATTCATATATGCTTGCACCTACGTAAAGTCCTAGCTACTTACTTGGTAGGCTAAGCCAGAAGTCTTGCTGTAGCCCAAGAATTGAAGGTTGCAGTGAACCATGATTATACCAATTCCCACCTGTTTGAGTGACAGAGCAAGACTCTGAACGAAAACCAATATATATACACATACCCCAGAGGGTCCCCCAAAATTGCATACACATTTTAATAAAGAATAAAACTAAATTATATTACAATTGTAAAACTCAATATATCTGATAACATGAGTACAAATCACATTTGAGCACCTCTTGTAATTGTAGAAGTCAACATGACTTGAGTATTACAATTTTAATACAGTTTTTTCCTATTATCTTTTATTTGTTTGTTTGTTTTAGACAGAGTCTCACTTTCCTGATCCCTGTAGAGTGCCCTGATATCACAGCTCAAAGGACCTCAAACAGCAACCTCAAATTCTGGGGCTCAAGGGATCCTGCTTCAATAGCCTCCTGAGAGCTGGGACTATAGGCTCTTGCAATGACACCCATCAATTTTTTTAGACATGGGGTCTTGCTCTTGCTCAGGCTGCTCTTGAACTATTGAGCTCAATCAATCTACCCACCTCTGCCTCCCACAGTGCTAGGATTACAGATGTGAGCCACTGTGCATGGCCCGTTTTTTCCTTTCCTAAAATGTGTATATATTTTTTGGCACCCTCTCCATATAGCTCTGTGTGTGTGTGTATGTAGACTTTTGAGGGAAGCTTTGAGTTCTAAAGGATTTATTTTAATGCCAAGTTATCATAAAATATGCATATATTTTTAGAGCATATAATGTCATAGCTACACTCTTCTAGTTTAGTTTTAAGAACAACTGATTGAATGATCTCTGTAATATCTGAACACATTATCAGATGGATTCCCAGAAAATAGCCTGGTGTGCCTTTAACATTAAAAAGTTCATATGTGGGTACTTGGGCTTAAAGCCAAATACACAAAAGCCAATTAAAGACAAGCCCTAAATAAGAGCAGGGCAAAGTCACCCTTGCACAGACCTAAAATAAAGTAGGTATTTGCCAGAAAGAACAATAAGCCTTCTCCAAAGGAGGGGGGAAACTCCATCATGTAAAGGTAGAAGTCCAAACCTCCCTGCTGACATCAGCAGGTGAATACTCTACCCAGTAGAAGATCACCAATATAGGAGGGGCTCCCAGCTACTGTGATTTTGGAAAGTAATAAAGCCAAACATGCTAGAAGTTAAGACAGGAAGGAGAGCTGCTCAAACAAGAGGTCATGTTGGCCTGTGCCCAACCTGAGAGTGTTCATCTGAGACCACCTGGACAAGGAAAGAGAAAGAGGGCATGGCCATCGTGTCTCAAGCCAGGTGCCAAGGACTCAGAACCTGTCCGAGAACATAAGGGTTAGTTGGCATTAAGCTCCATCCCACCCCCCAGATCACCGAGGTGATGCTGCAGCACCCTCAGAGCTTGCAGCTGTGCCAGCCTTGGCTGCACTTGGGAGGGAGGAGCCAGAGTTCAGGAGTTTCCCTATATAGCCCCTGGCCAGCAGAGCTGAGAATACTGTAAAGGCTGGTGCCTCCTCCTGCTAAGCATGGGAGTGTCCAGAGCCTTCTCCTGGGCATTGCTGCTCAATACAGGTAAGGCAGAGCCCCTGGGCCCTTCCCCTGGACCTTTTCCTGGGCCTCTCATTGCTTCCCTGTTTAACCCTCAGAGATTTTGTAGTTTGCTTTTGCATAAAAACAAACGCCTTGGCTGATGGGCCGCAAGTTCCTCTCCTCCACATAAATGTCTCATTTGCCTCCCAGAGCTGGAAAAGGAAGGGACAAACAGGGCAATGTCCCTGTCACTAGGCTGATGCCATCTTGATTACTGAATATTTTCTTGACATGTGTTCTGTGAGGCTCCTCCTGCCTCAAGCAAGGAGTACTGAGATGCTGGTGGGCCCACACCGGGCCCCCCAGCAGTGGCTGAGTGCATCAGACAGGGTCGTGCTGTGGAAGTACTCCCAGTGGTGTGACCCATGGCAGGGGCTCGGGGGGTGGGGGGCAGACCTTGCTTGGAATGCATCAGTGTGGCATCTCATGCATAGCCGAGGCCCTTGGGGAAGCCAGTGGTTGGGTGGGATGGGCTCCTCACTGTCCCAGCGGATTGTCCACGAAGCTGCAGGAGCAACAACAAACCCATCATCTGAATGAGGCTGGGAAGGCCCTGGAAGAGGGTGGGGCACTGTCCCCTCAGAGAACTGGACCCTGAAAATTGCATTAAATGCCTGAGGACTGGCCCCCCTGACTTAGAATGCTGATGGAGAGACAAGGCACATGTGTCTCAGGGATAGTGCCTTGTCTCTGTTCCCCTCTGTCTCTCTCCCTTTCCCCTGTCCTTCCTGAGCTCTCACTTAGTTCTCGCCTCACTTCTGTCTTATCTCTGGCCCTGGCCAGGTCTTTCCAGCCTTGGGCTTGTCCTGCATTGCTCTCCTCTGCCAATCACACACCCTCATCAGGGGCTGCTCCATGCCGTGAATCCTCCCCACCAGGATTCTGGCAGGGTGCCAGGCATCAGGGCAACTTGGCCTGCCCTAGCTAAAGGTTGTCACCCAGCCTCTGATGCCTTTCTCCATTCTTTACCTGGAGAAGGGTTTATGCTTTTGCTGAAAATTGGGTGCAGTGGGGCCTCAGTGTTACTGGTCCTGGGATCACAGGTGTTTGGAGGGAGATTCTGATGTGCTTCTCAACTACTTTCCTTTTGTCCAGTTGAAGCCAGAGGACAGCAAGGCCAGAGCCCTCAGCTTGTGGGTAGATGTTATTAAATGCTGTGTGACACCAAGTCATGTGGCCCCTGTGATCCTCAATTGTAGAACAAGGAGCCTGACAGGGCTGTTCTTGGGAGTCAGCCAGTAAGAAATTGCCTAGAAGCTAACTTAGGGTGAGTTAGTTCTTAAGTATTCCTGAGATGCCCCTTGAGGTGAGCTTTTATTTCACAACTGCACTATTGTTTATTTAGTGACTCATAAGAGATAGTTTGTTCTCCCATCCTCAACTCCTGGACTTAAGAGAGGACACCATGGCAGATGCATGCCTAGTCCAGAGATGTCACTTGCCATGTTGCCACATTATGAAATTGCCTTGAGGTCTGTTTTCTGGACACCAAGATTGACATCTTACAGAACATACTTGAAAGAGTCACCAGCTGTGGGGAGATGCTTCCTTCCACCAAGAAGGCCAATACAGTGGTACAGCCTCCAACTGGGGAGGAAGGTAAAGATGTGATCCTGGGTACCTCCCTGAGCATTGTTTATGGAATAGATTCGATAGCGTTCCAAAGGTTACTAATTCACATGGTAGGGAAAACCATCCAAGATGAGATACGAAAAAAATTATGACAGTGCAGGGTGACAAGCAGGGGTGTGGCAGGCTACCTGAGCTGGGAGCTATGCCAGGGCAATTTGGGGCTCAACCTCCTATCCCTAAAGGCCATCATGATCCACAGAGGATCAAGTGAGGTTAGCAGGGCTGAACACCTTGGTGAAAGGTGCTCTCTTCTAATGCCAGCTAGAGCCAGAATCAATTGATCCAAACTTGTGTTGCTGCCCCATGTCATGTGCTGATGATGAGCCACAGTGCTATGTCAACCATGGGATGCCATCTGATTATGCAGGCACAAAGAGTAATAGAACTGAAGGACCAGCCCTCCAACCCTTAACTCCTCATCAAAAGGGAATGTCAAGCCTGGAGGCTGAGTCATGCAACACCCACTTCCAATTGCACAGCAATTACCAACATCTGCATTAGCCAGGTCCCCACAAAGGAGAAAGGTCTCAGGCATCTGCAAGGACTGTCCCCTCAGGTCTTTCCTGGGGAAAGTCTCAGGCTTCCCATGAACAAGGACAAGAAAATGGTAACTTCAGGTCTGCAGGCTAAGTCTAGCTCCTGAAAGTGAAGTCTGTTGTTCCCACACTGATAATGTTGGTTACAGTTTCTCCTTCCTGGTACAGAACACAGAGAGGACAGTTTCCACCTTCCTCCCAGCTACCTGAGAACATCTGAATAATTGATTGTCCCTCAAGTCCCTTCTTCCCTTCACACCTTTACCTTAGTGTATGTAAAATGTCAATTTCCTCAGCACTAATTGGTGTCTGATGAAAAAATGTACCCACCTGCCTTCATGCCCAACCCCCTCCTACATCTGCAGGCAGGGTGGGGACAAAAGACCTCATTCTTGTCAAGGGAAAACACCCCCAGGAAAGGGGAAAAATTAAAAAGTCAGCTAAGCATGGCAGAACAAGGAAAAGTCAGCTAGTTTACTTTTAAACAGGTCGCTGTGAAATTTCTTATCTGATCAAGTTTCCTGCTTTTCCTAGAACTCTAGGCTATTGGGGATATAGCTTACAAATATCCCTGCTAGGTCGATAGGCACTACGAAGAAAATAATGGCCATAGAAGATGCTGTGGCAAGGCCTGGCAAGATTCATTAACTAAGCTGTTTCCTGCCCAGCAAACAGTCAAAGCAAATATCCATTGTAAGGATTTGTATTTGCCTAGGGCAGAAATCAAGGAAAGAGCTCAAACCCCAAAATATTGATAGGAGGGCTTATATCCCTCACTGCAAAGGAATACCATCTGTGGTGGTGAAGAGAGTAAAATTCCTCTTTCCTACCAACTCTTCAAAGGAGATTGATGTCAGTGGCATTTTATTCCACAGTGAACTAGTAGGATTAACGCACACCCCCCTCAGAATCTGTGTGTGTGACCACAGGCAGGAGACCACCCCCACACAAGGATCAGGTTCTGGATTTCTCAAGAGTGCTCAGACTCTTAAAGTTAATGATTATAGAAACAATAGGAGCTTATATGTTCACTCAGAGAAACTGCTGGTGTCTTTGTTCCCTTCCTAAGCTTACTCTTTGGGCTAACGAGCAAATAGACTTCAATAAAAGCTGAGTGGAACTGACACCTGGTGCCACTCACCAGAATCCCACAAAAGGGTAGTAGGTCCCCTGTGTTCCCACCTTTGAAAATTCTGTTCTGTGTATCTTTTCTCTTTCTTTCTCATCATTTCTAACTTTATATTTCTTCAGTTGGTCACCATCAGATCAGATCCACTGGTCTTAACAGACCCTGCCCCTGGGGCAGGACCCCAGCAAATCTCTTTCTGTATGTCTTCATCCCTGAAATACTGAGTCCCAAGTCCCTTTTCACAGAGCACAGGTCTCAGATGCTTCTGTGCTATGCCTTTCTCAGGCACCTTGTCAGACTTGGCCCTGATAAGCCTCCACTGATGGAGATAGTGGCCTCATTCACTCACTTTGGGTTGTTACAGCTCTCTCTCGGATCAAGTATTTAAGTTGGGTCTCAGACAAAAATTTACAATGGTTTATATCTACCAACTGCAGATTTTGTCAATTAGTTTAATGAAACAGAAAAGAGATAATTTGTATCATTATAGAAGTTACAACAAGAAATGTTCAGGTGAGAGTTGGGGTTGCTGACCTTCTTCGTTTTCCCTGATAGATGGTTTCCTGGGACATGGGACATTAGTGCTAATATCAGAAAAATCTAAAGTAAATAGAACCACAGTGTCACCGGTGTCAGAGATGTGTTTTCTGAGTGTGCCCATACAGTGGGAAAACTGAACCTCAATGGATTGATATTGGAGACACAGAGAAAGCAGTGAGTGAGGTGGTCTTCAGGTGCTGACAGCCAGACCTTCTCACCACTTCCTCTGGGTGGCCTAGGGTTGTTCCCACACATGGGGACAGTGGTGCCATCTCCTCTGCCTACTCAGCTCTGTCCCTCGTACTCAAACTCATCCTCACAGTGTGGTCATTTTCCATTCTCCTGCCCTAACTCATCCCTGAATTTGGCTTTTAATTTCTTTGTTCTCTGTGTCTTTCAGCCACAACTGTTTCAGCTATGTGGGATACAGGTAAGTCCCAACAGGATTTTCACCTCTGCCCCTGTCCTCACAGAGATGATGTGCTTTTGATTTGGATTCCAAATGGCTCCATGGGAAGGGCATGGGCTGGGGGAGATTTCTTGTCCAAAGGACTTGTTATGTCTGGTCCTGACACTGGATCAGGCTTCATTTTCCCCAAATCCCCATCTGCCCCCAGGGCTCCCCTGTGTTCTCCTCCCCAGCCCAGGGGGCCTCCCCTACCCTGCCCTCTACACAGTCTCTCCAGGCAAGGAAAGGACTCTGTCCACATGGCCTGTGTCACATGAGTGCAGGAGCCTCCTCCAAATGCCTGGAGTCTGCATGGCTGTGTGGTGGGCCCTTCCTCAGTGTCAGAGGTGACAGCATTGAAGCCCGAGGCAATGTCAGCAATGTGAAGGATGCAGGGAGAGGAGGAGGGTCTCTCAGGACGTGGCCACTTGGTGATTAACTGATTGATGTTCCCAGTGAGCAGGATGTACTGGGCACAAGCCGAGCACTTAACAGACATGGACACATCTGGCCCTGGATGAAAGTGCTGTTGTCATCCTCAGTCTCAGCAGTGGGGCCTGAGGCCTCAGTGAGCAGGGCCCTGCAGCCCCTCCCTCTGGCCTCACAAGGACAGGGACGTGGGTTGTCCTTCCTCAAGTGTTTGGGCCTCTTTGGTACTGACATCTTCCCTATTTACTATTTTGTATGCTTCCCATAGGAAAAATACTCTAAAGTTGAAGAAGTTTAGATTATCTGATTAAAAATTTGGCAAGAGATATCAATAAATGTTACATTGAGGGGTCATTACTTTCTTCTGTTTATCTATGGAGACAAACATGGTAATTTAATGGGGGAGGGGGTCACTTCAAATGTATGAATGGTTAAAATCAGAGGCTACCTTGTTGTGGGGGCTACCCACCTAGGATGTTCAGTGTTGCCTTTGATCCCTGAGGGAGGGACATTGGGAAGTTTGGTCATGAATCTGCGAGACCTGGACCCCTTTTGGTTTCTTATAGGGCCTAGTCCGTGTAGAGGCCACTATTCAGATGGAAGAGGCAGGATTATCAACTATGATGGGAATCTAACTGATTGTATGTGGATCATTGAGTCAGAATCTGAGAATAAGATCGTGCTGGCATTTCCAGGATTCAGGTGAGTGCTCAGCTTTCATTTTGCTGGTGTTCCATTCGTCCCTGGGAGTGGGCCCCTCCTGGCCTCCTGCCCACCCTGCTCCCATCCACCCCAGGCCTCTGAAATACTATCCCACTCCATTCCTACTTCCTGCCAAAAGCCCCCAGGGACTTCCTATTCTCTGGATAAAGCTGCCCTCCCTGTCATCTTGTGCACCCTTCACCATCTGACACTTCCTGTCTGCTCCCTTCTCTCTACTGCTCCCCCAAATCCCCCCCTGGGCTGAGCCATAACGCACTGTGTTTTCTGGACACAGCAGAGTTTAGCTGGTCTTGGCCTTGTCTCTTCTCCCCTCTGCCCGGAAGTATCTTCAGCCTCTCCTAGATTATCTGTCTGGAATTCTCTCAAAGGACACACTTTTTCATGGCCAGGAAACCCCCCTTTTTGACCCTCTCTGAAGGAAAATAGTTTTCTTTCAGGGGTGCCTCAAAAAAACCAGACCAAAGCTCTAGGTTTCATTTAACCGGTAATAGGATCTTTGCCTCTGTATCTGCATCAAATGGAACGGGAATATCTTTTCGTACTTCAAAGAATTTCCCGGAAGGAAAGAGAGAATAGACAAAGTGATAAAGCCTCAGAAGGCATTTCCAATGCGGCATGAGTCCCTGCATGGCTGAGTCAAGGCTGAGGTCACTGATGTGAGCCTGGGGACCAGACCAGACATGGACCGTGACACAGATGAGAAGATGATGGAATCTGTGTGACTAAGGCCCCTGTCCCCTGAAGGTCTGTTCAGGGTTGGGGCCCCCACTAGGTCACTCAGGTGCTCTGTGTGATGAAGGCCACCAGTGAGACAGCTGCCTGAGACACAGGGCTTAGACCATCTACCCACCCCGTGCCCCTGGGCATTTGTAGAAGGGAATGTGGCCCAGTTGACCCAGTTGGGGAAGCAAGGAGAGGAGGAGGCCGAGGAAGAATCTGGGATGAAGGGGTCAGGCATTTCTTGTGTGCCCTTTGCTCCAGGCTCAGAGGGATGGGCAGGTCTGACCATGTGCCCATATTGTCCTTTGTCCTTTCCAAAGATTGATTTTGGGGTCTGACTGACCTTGGCACCAAGGAAGGACTCTGGCTGAGCCAAGGGCAAAGTTATTATAAACGAAGCTGAGTGTGTCCTGGGACATGTCCCCCCCCCATTGTTTTATTGTAGCTCAGAGGGGCTCTGGGCCCTGTCCTATGAGTGGGGGATGTGCTGGGGGCTAGGTGAGGGTGAGGGGTGCAGATCAGTTCTGGACATGTAGAAGGAGAAAGTGGATGTGAGGAGTCATCCTAGGATTGAGAGCACCCCATGTACAGAGTGGCCCTCACAGGGTAGGGGTGGAGATCCTTCTCCCTTCTGCCTGCATCAAGGGGGTCAAGGTTGAACCGGGGGTACCATGCTATCCCCACTCCTGTCCATTCTTCCAGGGGCCAGAGAAGCAGGAACTAGGCCATGGACCCTCACCCTGGTATCAGTCTCTTGCTCTGACACGGGGGCTGTGCCTGATGACAGACACCATGAGTTGCTGCATTTGCCCCTGGGGACTTGAAAGACAGCTGATGAGGAGACAGCAAGTCCCTTGTGGGGATCCCATAGTGATAGGCTGGGTTCCCATGAAGATGTGGAAACATGAGACTGGGAAGCTTTTTGTGGCCAAGGGGACTGTAAGGGTATGGGGAAGACGGGATGGGGCCTGGGGTGGTGGAGTCTCTAAGTAGAATGTATGGACTTCCCGTGCCTTGTTCCCATCTGACCAGGCACTTCTCAAAGCAAAGCTCTTGGTTTTGGTGTCCATCCATTGGTTGAGATTACATTTTATAAGAGAGAAAAGATAGTTACAAAATCTCATGTCTGCTATCTTGTCTCCCCCAGGTTCCAGTCTTATCTTAGGGACTGTGGTGATGAGTATCTGGAAATACTAGATGGACCTCCTGAGGCTAATAAGCACCTTGGCAAGTTCTGTAGTATTGAGTATAAAGTTTTTAAAACTTCAACCAATGTTGTCACAATCAAGTATGTCAGGGGACCCAGCCGCTCACCCTCTTACTTTGAAGTATATTATTTTACTGAGAGTTTTTAGGACTGAAAAAGGAGGACTCCTGACCAACCTCTGTTCAAGATCAGCCTGCAACCTGTTCTTGTAACTGCTGAAATAAGCTTGAGCCAAAGTTCTCCTGGATCAGCCTTGCATGAGGGGCCCTGAGTGGGACCTGAGACCCACTGAGAACATATGTGGAATCTATTGTAGCGTTTCTGTGTATTCACACCTCTGGGGTACGTGGGTCAGATAGAGAAATTATATTCAGCATTTTCTTGCCCTTGTGTTGGTGCAATGTATGTCTGTCTCTGTCTCTCAGAATAGATCATCTTTCTCTTTGTCTGTCTTATTATAATCCCTTTGGCATTTTTTCTGGTATATTTATGCAAAATGCTTACTATGTTTGGAATATAATATATCAAATGTATAGTACACCTTTCTTGACATTTGGATAGAGGTTCATATAATAAAAGACTTGTCTCTCACAGAAAGCGATTATAGTCTTGTTCATGTGCGTCACTCTGCAGACACACTGACGTATACAGCACACCTTCTCCATCCCAGAGACTTCCCAGTCAGAAGGGAACTGGCCTCAGCTTACATCAAGTCCCACAGCAGCAGCAGAAGCAGCCCTGTCCCCAGGACAGACCCAACAGGCAGGGTGGGGCAGCTGCAGGCACTATGAGGCCCAGGTTCCTTCCTGACGGCAGTGACCACCCTGGTGCCCCAGTGAGGGGGAGCTCAGGCCTGGCCTTCAGCTGGGGAAGTCTGGGAAGAGCAGAGGAGGACACACTGAGCAGGAGGCTGTGTCAGCCCTGGTGAAGGGTCTTCCTGAGTCGGGTGAGCTGAAGGGCAAAGAGAGAAAGATGCTTCCTCGTGGTCCCTCTGGGCCTTGCTGGTCCAGAGATGTGTGCACTGGGCCAGGTTGGCGCAGGATGGCTGGATGGAGAAATTGAGAAAATCAGACACAAACTTGGACCTCACAGGAATCTCTTGCCATGTCAATTACTCCAGCCCTGTCAATCTTCTCAACGGGGTGGGGGGACTTTTCCTTCTCTCCTCTCTGCACAGGCTCTGCTGTTGTTAAAAGGTTTCTCAAGTACTCCCTTTCAGTCCAAAATAAATTATAGTCTTTTTCCTCAAGAAAGACAAGGTACCCTAAAATAAATTCTGGTGCCAGCTCTTACGGGTCATGGATTTCATCTCATTATATGTGCATAATCATGTATTGAGGTACACACAGTGCATAGGGTACTGGAGGTAGAGTGGCTAAATTGGGCCTAGGCACTGGTTGCAAAGAGGGCTCCTTGGGCAGTGGGTCATAGGTGTGGACAGACAGCACGCAGAAGTGTGGGGCCAATTGGTGAGGTGAAGGTGCAAGGTCAGGTTGCCAGGGGGTCCCAGAAGAAGGCAAGGCAGACAGTCCAGGGGTGGGTCAGATATAGCACAGTCTTTTTAGGAAATGCAGCTAAAAGCCCAGCCACATCCAAGGTGTTGGCCAGGTGTTTCATCCCAGAACCCTCTGGCTTGTTTGACCCCAGCTTGGTCACCCAGTGTGGGGTAGAACCCCACAAACTATGTGCTCCCTTTAAACTCCAGAAGCAGGGGGACAGACTTCTATGGAAGGAAGCTCTGTTGATGACCCAGTATCCCTGGTCAGCATGGAACCAGGCCTGGGGATTAGGGCTTAAAAACCCATCTCCAGTGACTCTGACCATGCGGCTGTTAAGCCTGCAAAGAAAGGGTCAAAAACCTTTCTGCAGAGATACGACTAGGGGTTGATACTCCTCCAGGTTGCCTAGAAACAGAAGCCATAAACCTGCTTTCTGTAACACAATGAGTGCATAGTATAACTTCAAGGTTTACTCCCCTCTTGGTAGTCTCTAGTCTCTAGACATACTCCCTTTTGCAGCTGTCTCAAGGTTTCAAACTTTGTGTCTTTTTGAAGGTTGAACTAACTTTAGAAAAATAATATGAATGCTCTGCTTATTAATTAATAAAGTGTATGTGACCAGCCTACTATAAAAGGTGGTCATGAACAATAAAGCTTTGCTACTTGCCATCAGCAGGTAGTCTCTCTTTCATTATAATAATTCCAGATGCGAGACTACACCTGTGACGAAGCTGTCTGTCTCTCACGAAACCCTCACACAACAACCCAGTTCAGACACTACATCCTAGTGTCCTAGATGAACCCCATCTGACCCTACATGGCTCTTCTGAGTTTGGGGGGATACCAGATTAAACCCTGCATAGGGGTTGGGTGCAGTGGCTCATACCTGTAATCCCAGCACTCTGGGAGGCTGACGTGGGAGGATCGCTTGAGCTCAGGAGTTCAAGACCAGCCTGAGCAAAACTGAGACCCCATCTCTATTAAAAATAGAAAAACTAGCCAGGTGTTGTGCTGGATACCTATAGTGGCAGCTGCTTGGAATGCTGAGAGAGGAAGAGCACTTGAACCCAAAAGTTTGAGGTTGCTGTGAACTAGACTGACACCATAGCATTCTAGTCTGGGCAACAGAGTGAGACTCTGTCTTGAAAAAAATAAAATGTATTGGCTCTAAGAATGAGAAAGCTAATGGGTCTGTTTCCAAAAGCAGCTCAAGGTAAAACCAACACCAAAATATAAGTGTAAAGAAGTCCAAAGGAGTTCCGAGATTTTCAATAATGACTACTTTAAGTCTATTTTAAAAACTATTGGATTCCTTTCCTGTTATCTATTATTTCTTTTTGTCTTTGTCTAATGTATAACCCAATACTGGACTTTTGGTAAAAATGTAATGTATCATTTGTTCCCTAAAGCTGCTACTTTACTAATCAGAGTTCTTAGATAATAGGGACTGTTAGAAATTTCAAATTCAATGACTCCTTACCAGAAGTGTCTTTTGTTTCAGTGTCAATGTCCAAAGCCTTTCTAAATCCCACATCACCATTAGCATAGTTTCTTTAGCATAAGATTCTTACAGGGCCTTGTGGTCACTTAATCTTATCAGATACTATTATCTGCAAGTATTTATGTAACTCCAAGTAAGTGGTGAGGATGAATATGGACTTATTCCAGGGTATTTCTTAAATCTTTAACAATCAAATCTGAACCTACATTTATCTTCATATGCACTTCCTAAAAGATGGCACACATCCACACATGGCTACCTGTGGGTTACTTCTGGATGGCTCCAGGCAATCAATGTTTATTGTGATTAATACCTCATTTACCAAAAGGTTGTTATTGACAACAGTTAGTAGGACAATATGTTGGTCTTCTGTTAACCACTTCTTTTTCCAAAAAATTGGATTTATTGTTAGAGTTTATTTCAGAATCTCAAAGAATTTGACTCGGTGAAAATATCTCTACACCAGCACTACATGGCTTTCTTTTAACACAATACTTAGATTGTAACTGTCCTCACTAAGAAGATGCTGAGCAGTGGACAAGTATTTAGTCACTAGTAACTCCATCGAACACAACTAATTGAATGAATCCAAACTGGACCTTGGTAGCTAGCTAGTTCAATGCACTCATTTAACAGATGGGGAACCTGAGTCATTGAGACTACTGGCTTACCCATGCTGCACAGTTTGTTGTGAGCAGAGTGGTAAGAAGTGCACTGATCTACTCATCTATCTTTTCAAGAACTTCCTACCACATTGTATAGCTTATCCCAATCAATGTTTAGGGTCCACAGAAATAGTGTTTAGTTTTTTCTAACTGGCTTGAGTTTTCAGACAATGCTTTGATATTCATAATTTTATACATATGTAGAAAGTTACATCAGCACTGGAAATATTTCTCTTCCCCCTAGATTTTTTACTCTGCCTCAGTTAAAAAGTTCATCCATCTCTTGGGCTTACAGTGATTCTTTAATCAAAATCCACTGATGATTTTGGAATAACTCTACATTTTCTGGAATCATGGTCTCTGCATGGTAGCTACTAATAGTTGTACAGTACTTCAAGATGATTTCTCTTAACTTGCCACTATGGCCAAGAGAATTAATTACTCTAAGCCTACTGCTAAAGGCTGTCCTTTTGCTTGGAGGGGACCCGTGGTTTGAAAGAACTGATTGTGAAAAACTCACTGAGGGGAAGGAGCTAGAAAGGAAGCCGGCCTTGCCACAGGCAGCTGCAGGTCCCCAGGGCAAGTTTAGCGTCTGCTCAAGTCTGTGGGAGTCACTGAGGACAGAGTGTGAATGACTGAGAGACCTTGTGTACTTCAGATGCGGATAATAAATGAATGTATTGTGCTTCTCAAATGCTCAATGCGCTGGCTTAGATTTTTATCTTTTGGGGGGAAACATCCTCATTTGTTTTAAATGTCCAAAGATGTTGAACCTCATCTGCATGCCTAGCACTCAAGGTTTAACCCAAAGATACTTAAGGTGTTGGAAGGTCCATTTCCCTGTTCAGTCAGAGTCTGGCTATCCTCCACTCCCAAGGCATTGCAGTCTTTCCCTGACTATCTCAGGATCAATAAAATGGCTTGGTCATTATGGGCCAGTACACAATTTGAAACGGTTACCTGGCCATGGACAGTGGCCAGCTGTCTTCAGTCTTGTTTACTGGAAGGGAAAAACGCGAGGAGCTTTAGGCTGAATATCCAGGTTGTTTATGGACTGTGTTGTGCTTCTGATTTGCCAGAGCAGGAGCTAGCCATGAAATTCTGATAGAGCGGCTATGAGTTGGCAGGGGATTGTGAGTGTGGCTGCCTGCACGTATGAGGACCATTGGTGAGAAGCTGAGAGTGTCGCATGAAGTGCATGAGGCATTGCATGTGTTTGTGCATGTGTGTGTGTATGTGTGTGTGTGTGTGTGTGTAGAGGAGGCAGTGCACAGGGGAGAGGTCAGCCAACTTCTAGCTCTAAGTTCTTCCCTTCCATGAGAATTCATTCTCATATTTTGTAGCAGACCTGGAGGGCCAGCCCTTCTCTGGGTCATCTTCCTTGTTGACCACTAAGCCTCTGTAGGAAACAAGAGCACAAGTTGTGATAGGGTCTCACGGCCCTGCTGTCATCTAGATCTGTCACCTTCGGGCACAGACAGGACCTCTTCCCCTCCTCACACACCTTCAGCACTTCCTCCTAACATGTCCAAAGGAGCCGTTCATGCAACAGCTGTGCCTTCCCTGTGGCTGCACCTGACCTGATGGGAAGGATGTGGCAAAGAGATAAGGCTGGGATGTGCTGGTTCTGCCTTCCTCCCCAGGCAGGAAGTGGGGAGCATGGCACAGACTTCTAACTCTTAGGCTTGGGCAGCCTTCTCTTTGAATAGTGTTCTTTTCCCAATCTGGTCCCAGGTCCAGGGGGATCTGTGGCAGATCCATTGCAGTAAGGGTTCCAACTGTACCTGCCTCCTTGCATTTATGCCCTCTGTTATATGGCTTTCCATCAAGAGATGAAGTTTATTTGCCCACCCTTGCATCTGGGATGGGTCCCACATCTTACTTTGGCTGATAGAAGGTGGCAAGAGGGACGATATGCCAGTTCTGAGCCTTGATCTTAAGATTAAGATGCCTCGCTCACTCTCTTGACTCTCGAATGGCCCTGTGAACAAGGCTGGGCTAGCCTATTGGAATAAGGAAAAATGTGGCCCAGTCACCCTCCTTGGGCTCCGCTGAGAGTTTCCAGCCCCCAGAAGAAGACCTGCCTAACTGGGCCTAGCCTAAATTAGTGACCCACAGAATTATAAGCTAAATTAATGATTATTATTTTAAGCCACTGCATTTTGGTATGATTTGTCTCACAGACATAGATAACTTGTATAGCCCCAGTGGAAGGAGGTGAAAAGGAAGGCTTGAGCCATGTCGAGGATGGAAGCAATAGCCAAAAGTTGCCTCAGCAGCCAGATCCTACCTTGAAGAGCTTCTGGAGATTAGGCAGGGAAAGCCAAGGTCCCAGAAGAAGACGGGGTGAGAAGGAACATGGGGCACAGCTGGCAGGAGGGCGAAGGACCCCTGGTTACCCCCAGGAATAAATACAACTGTAATAATGGTAAGGAGCTGCTTTCTGCATGTGCTCTTTCCGATACTCCCTTTTTCTAGACTTTAGGCATTGGCTGCATCACTGCAGTGGGCTGTCCGGGATATAAAATCCTGATTCATTAGCATTAAGTCTCCAGGGAATTCAGCTAAGCGCAAAAGACTTCGGTTTGTTAGGCCTGTGATGGACCGTTCCCGCTTCTTTTTGGAGATAAATGGTTTGCAATCTTTTGCATAATATGCCAAGAACTTTTTTGGTTCTTCTGACTTGAAAACTACATTCATTTTTATTTCTCGTCCTTCTGTGGTTTTGCCCTCTACATCCTCTTTCTCCTCTTGATTAGCATTACTGTAATAATTGAGGTCATAATTGTCCCCTTGCCTAGTCTTGTCTTTTGCCATTGGGCTCAGGGCCCCTCCAGATGGAGATAAGGACCGTCTTAATCTTTCGATGTTGGGTAACAGCCATTCGTTTCCCGGGGCTCGGGCAGTGCGCATGCGCTCTACGTGCTTGAGGATGTTCGTCTTCTCTCGCTGTGGCATTTTAAACTCCTCTCGGGGCAGAATCACCTTCGCTGTCCATATTTTTTCTTGGGTTCCGCAAGGAGTACACACAGAGGAATATTGGTTTTTATATTCCATTGCCCGTTTATAGTCTGGAGACAGCAACTGCAGTTTCCTGAGCATTTTCCGTTCCTCCTCTTGTCTGTAAGCCAAAAGCCTTCTTGCTGCTGTGGTGTGAACGCCACCTAGACGCTGGAAATGGGAAGAGGATGGTTAGAATCTCAGTGGCACAGGGATAGGTGGCACCCATGGAAAGAATGGGCTAGTGGCTGATCCTATCACCACTGCGGAGAGTGTTCCAGCCCCATGTGATGGGAAAGAGGGTGGACCTTTGAAGTCAAACAAGCATAAGTTCAAAACCTGGGTCTCCTCTTAGCTATTATGAATTCAGAAGAATGTTATTGGCATGAGAGGGTCTCTGTGAGGCCTCAACAAGACAACATCTGTGTAAAAGCAAGTGCAAGGTAGGGGCTTAAGGAATGACAGTCATCATCATTTGCTATCACTTATAGTTATATTCCTAATTGGGATTTAAAGGAAAGGGTATTCTGCTGTATAAGTGTAAAAGCTGCTAGCAGATGCAGCCAACCTGAGTCCACTGTTTGGGTGACTTCTCTATTGCTAGTGGTTTTGTACCTTTGCGTCTCCCTAACTAGACTGACTGGCTTACGTGGAGTGTCTCTGTGTGCAAACGTCAGGGCACTTACTAGGATCTCCTTTTCCAAGGGAGAGTATTTCCCGAGGGCAATGCGAGGGTCTGATGTGCAGAGTTTGGTCCATATCCTGGAAAGCAGAGAGGCAGGGATATTAGAACTCTGGAAACAGTCTTTCTAGTTTTTCCTCCTTAGATGGAAAACCTCACAATGGGAGAATCTACATTATCCAGGCTGAGACTACCAGAGATAGGGGTTTCTGCAGCCCCCAGGCAGGCTCCTCGATTTGGCCTCCTGATTTGAATGGACTGGACCAAAGTTCAGGTCACACTCACCCCAATGGGAATACAGAAGATAGATCCTCTTTGCAATACAGGGAGTCTTCACCATGAAAGGAAGAGCTGGTGTTAAATATTCCAACTGTTTTTTCATTCTTCTTATTTGACTTCCCCTCTACCGTCTTCCTTTCTTGGGACCTTGGACTTCTAGCCCTTTGCTTTCCAATCTTCTGATAGACATTTTCCCATTCTCTGATCATACTCTGGCAATAGGCTTGCAGCTGGGATGGGAGGTGTTCATGCCTGGAGTTTGTTTCTAAGACAATTTAATGGGAACCCAAGGGACAGTCACAGACATTTTTCGCATCATAACTAGCCTACTTGGGGGCTATTGTGAGGTCTGAGTTTAAGGCATTAAATGATTCCCTGGGGTGAAATGGACACACTACGACACTCCCAGCATTGGAGTTTGGAGGGAGAGAATGGGCAGAAAGTGAGTCTGGGAGGAAAGCTGACCATGTTACTGCTCCTGGAAAGCTCTGCAGGACCACTCTGTTCTCATAAGATGAAGCCTCAGGAAGCTGAAGTCTGTCTCTCAGGTGTTTGCCTTCCTCCTGTCCCTTACAGCCCCTCAAGCTGATCAGTGCCACTCTATCCAGGTTCTCAGAACAAGCATCTACTGTTCACAGTCCCACTGTATCTGGAATATCTATCCGGCCCTTGATCACTTGCTTGTCTCCCAGGGCCCAGCTCAATGGCTGCTTCCTCTGAAGTCCTCCTTGAAGAACAAGTCACCCCTTTGTCCATGTTCTCATAGCACCTCCCGTGTCATGCTATAGTGCCACGTCACATGGTGCCTTAATTGCTCAACAAGTCTATCTCTCCTTCCATCGAAAGCAGGTGCCAACAGCATCTTATTCTTCTTTGCAGTGTAGTTCTGTAGCATGGGGCCTAGTGTAGCAGACACTCAGTCTGCTGACTCAATAAACAGTCATTGTCCTGGGTCTCTGGCTAAAGGTGAGGTCAAGAGCAGTGCTGGTGGGCATGGATGTTGTCACACTTCTATAGAAGGTAAGTTTGCAGTATATATCAAAAAGTGCAATTGCATTCTTTGACCCAATTATGTGTACAAATTAAAATATGGGTATGTACAAGGTTAGTCATGCAACTTTGTTTGGGGTGACAGCCCTAAGGGTAAACTCAAGTGTCCATTGATAGGGGATTGGTCAGAGAATTATGGTTACCCATATGATAGAATACTATAGAGGAGTATAGGGCTGTAGGATAAGGAAGGAAGGTCTTTGTTTATATGAAAATATCTCCAAGAAATATAGTTAAATGCAAATAGCCAGTTCCAAAAATACACAAATTATAGACTACCTATCCTCTTTGGGGTAAAAAAAGTAAGCATGTATATTTATATTTGCACAAAGAAATCCTGGGACAATATACAAAAGACTAATAAAAATACTACATAATTGACAGATGAGGAAGTGGTGGAGATGAGCCTTTTCATTGTATATACAATAATATTATCTTGAATTTAGAACTATGTGTATGTATTATGTATTTAAAAAAGGTAAATTTAAAAAGTAAGCAGCTCATGGAAGCAGACTGCATATTGTCTCTGACAAGTACTGGTCCTAAAACTATCATTTGCTTCCACCAGGAATCCACAGCATCTCTCGACTTTCCCATTTGTTCCACACTCAGCTGTTAATTAAGGGTGATCTCATACAAACCACGCCACACCTAGGGCATTGTGTACTCAACATAGTTTGTGACACAGTCAGTGAATGAATGATGATGGAATATTATACCCATCTAACATTAGGCCTTTGAATTTTTCCAATAATATGACATAATAAATGCCAAGAAAGCAGTTAGATAAGAGTATGAGGTTGGACAATTAAGTTTGCGAACTCATCCTAGAAAAAGTGCTACATACCTCGTTGCTGAACATCACTATGGTCACCTTCGATGTACCCCTCTTGGGAAGCTATGCACTGACACCTGTGCCTTCAAAGCAATTCTGGAACTTTTTTTCTGGGATGGGCATCAGAACTGTCATCATACAAGGTCTGACAATTAAGCTAGTGAACTCATCCTAGAAAACCTACCTCATTGCTGACCATCACTAGGTTCACCTTTGAAGTACTCTCCTGGGCCATATAGTGACCCTAGTGATAGTCCCCAATGAGGTAGCTGCCACTTTTTTCTAGAATGAATTCTTGAACTTGATTGTCTAACCTCATATAATCTGGATAGCATAAATATACAAATAGGCAAGAGAATAAAAAGACTAGAAGGGAATAAACAGAGACACCGAGCATACTTCTGGCTGTTGGTTTATGTGGCTATTCCAGCGCAGGTGGAGCACCAGTGGCCTGGTCAACTCCAGATATTTAGATGGAGAAGCTGTGGCCCAGTCACAATAGGCACAGGCAGGAAAAGTGCCTTAGTCAGGAACCAGCATCAGCAGAGAGGAGGATGAGACAGGGCACGCCTGGGAGAGGTGCTATGGATCTCAATGCTGTTGGAAAATCAATTTTTCTTACACTCAGTTACACAAACTTCCTTCTCCCCTCTTCTCACATCTCCATCTCCAGTCTTTTTGCTTTTTTTTTTTTTTTAAAGATATTTCCCTTCAATTATTTTTACATTAGTTTTTATTCTTGACTTTCACCTAGTTTTGTCCTTACTTTTGTTCACCATCGTTAACCTCATCTCCTGGTGAGTTTTCAAAGTCCCCTCTTTAGTCGCCTTTCATTTCAATCTTTTACTTTCAAAGCTTATTTCTTTGGCTTGTGGCCTTTATCACTTACATATATTTCATCTGTTCTTAATATTTTTAAACACTCTCATCTATCGTACTAGTCAGAGTTCTCCAGAGAAAAGTAAACAATAGGATGTGTATGTGTGTGTAGAGAAAGACAATTATTTATTTTAGGGAATTGGCTCACACAATTTTGGAAGCTGGCAAGTCCGAAATCTGTAGGGTAGCCGGGAGATTGGATGTCGCAATTCAAGTGCAAAGGCCATCTGAGAGAGGAATTTCACTTTGCTCAGGGATGGGGTCAATCTTTTGTGCTCCTCTAGGCTTCAACTGATTGGATGAGACCCATCCACATTAGGAAAGCAATCTGCTTTACTTTAAATCCACCAATTTAAATGTTAATCTCATCCCAGAACACCCTCACATTCATAATAATAGATCAGACCAAATACCCCCACTGAGTTGACATGTAAAACTAACTATCAAGCCTATTTATATTTATTAGGTTTTTAACGATTACCTTGCATGTTCTTATAGTTTTTTAACATCAGGCTTTTAGTATCTATACATAACTTGACCCATTTTTAAACTTTGTCTTAACAGAATCGTATAATATGTATTCTTTTCCATCTGTTTCCTTCCCCCTTAAGAAAACATGTTTTTACCACTCTCTTGATATGTTTAGTTTTAATGCATTCCTTTTCATTGTTGTTTGGCATGATTACGTTACGGCCTATAAAGGTCTCTTCTGCTGCTTACGTTTGGGTTGTTTCTGATTTGGGAGTTCTCATACATGCCTCCCTGTGGTAAGGTGCATGCTTTTCTGTTAGGTGTGTACGTGGGGATGGACCTGCTGGGTCATAGAGTATGTGCGGCTTCAATTACTAGAAAATTCTCACCTCTATTTGAAAGCATGTCTACCAACTCACAGTCCCTCCAGTAGCATCTGAGAATTCCTGTGGATACTCATCTTGCCGATAAGGGTGCATATGTCACGATACTTCATGTGGCTTTGATTTGCATTTTTCTGGTTATGAATGAGATCGAACACTTTTTCCACTGGACATTGAGATTACCCTTTGTGAAATGTCTATTCAAGTCTTTTGTTATTTTTTCTAGTTTTTGTTTTCTTCTTGATATGTAGGACTTCTCTTATATTCTTGACATGAGCCCTTTGTCAAACCCTCTCACCTGTTTCTGTAAATATGTTGCCAACATCTTCTCCTACCCAGTGACTCCCCTTTCTGCTTTTTAAAGGCATCTTTAGTGAAAGGAAGTTTTTATTTTTTTTCCAACTGCACTCTACTTTGTCAACCTTCTATTGACGATTAGTGCTTTCCGTGTCTTGTTTGAGAAATCATTTCCTAGCCCAAGTAGAAATGATACTCTCCCATATTTCATATTTTTATATGATAAGGATGGTCTCCTATATTACTCTCTAAAATGTTTTCTTTTGAACTTTCTTAACTTCCTGCCCACACTTATTAACTTTATTTTTCCACTTCTTTTTCCGTATATTTTTTGACTTACTTTTATAATGGCTATCAACAAGTATGTGTGTGCACAAGCAAGTAACACCCAAAAAGTTGGGGACTCCCCTCCTGTGCTCAGCTGTCCCTGCAGCCAAGCCTTAGGCTCTGTCGCCCTCTGGAGGATCTTGCAGCCCATTAAATGATAGTTCTCCCAGGACAGATCTGCCACCTCCCCCTCTCCAAAGCTAAGTGTCTATGTAGACAGCTCCCAGCCCTTGTTTGTGGGAATGGTGCACTTTCCTGACATTACATGATATCCAAGCCTTATATGAGGAGCTATGCACGTTAAAATCATAGTCCCCAATACAAATCCATGGGCTCTGGGCAGGGCCTGTGCGTCTCTAATGTTAACGGGCATAGAGCTCTCCTAGAGATCTTACAGCAAGGCAGAGTCTGATTTGTAGGTCTGGGGTAGGACCTAAAAAGTTGCACTTCTAACAAATTCCTGGGAGAATTCAAAGCTGTTGGTCCAAAAGAAACAAAATTGTGACTCTATGTGAGGCCACTGGATTAAAAGATACCACTCAAGATATGTCCTCACACTTCCACCAGTAGCAGCACCCCAGAAATGCAGACTCCCAAACCCTGCCTCAGAACTACTGAGCCACAATCCACATTTCAATTAGTTCCCCAGGATGAAATGCACAGCATGGAAAAGTATAAAGGCTGCTGGCCTGGGCAACACCCATGGCCACTGTCTGTGAGGAAGCAGGTGACACCTGCGGCCAGGACTACACCTGCACCATCCTGCCTCTGCCTTTTTCACATCAGGCTTTGGGATCTGTACATAAGTGGTTCCCAGCCTGAGCCTCTTCCCTTCTGGGCAATGAAAGGGTCTGTATTGTTTTCCTTCCTCGATCTCCTTCCTTTTGGCACAGGGGTTAAGGAGACACTGGTGCAGGCAGGGCTGTGTTGTAAATAGTTTCCTAGGAACAGGGTCAGCCATGCCCCTTTGGGGAGCCTTTTTTGAGAGGGAGAAGCCAGGATTAGAGGAAGCTAGCTCACATTTAGACCTCAGGGAGAGGTTTCAGTCACATGGAGGTGTCAGATTCTGATTCTTTCTCTGTCTCTCTGAGGGAAACAGGTTATATCACCTGGAGCAGTCAAAGTCCTGGAATGGTGATTTAATCGAACTTCAGAATCTAGTCCATAAATATGATCTTCCCGCCTGCATGTGTTTTTCATTTCCCCACCAGAATTTCTGCTGGCCCCTTTGCAGGTCCTACTAAGCACTCTCCCTCCGAGACAGAGTCTGTCCCACTGGAGGGCACGCTGGTCCCAGCAGACACCAGAGCTCAGGACCTAGGATCTTGTCTATCACTTCCCTAACTAAACAGAGGCTGTTGTCCGACACTTCATTCTCTTTCTGAAAGGACGCCTTGGGAATCCCCTTTGGTTGCCTGCACTGCTATTAAGGTGCACCATGGGGCATGAGAAATTCTTTCCTGAAGTCAGGGAAAGCTGGGGCTCCTGGATTTGGAGAGGAAGGTGATGGGCATTGATCCTCACAGTAAAGCCAAGGAATGCCTGAATTTCCCTAATGGCTGATGTCACTGGGCATCTCTCCACGAGTTTGCCTTTCAGGGTCAGATTATTAATCTAAATGGGCATGTCTTTTAAAGAGGCATGATTTGAAACAGAATCATGGTGCTGAAGGATAGCACTTGCTGAAAATCTGGGAAAATATTGAAGCTTCATGCCTGAGGTAATTCGTCTACAGCACACAGCACAGTCAGGAGCTCCACAGCACAGTCTGTAATTCGTCTGAGGTAATTCGCCTGAGGTAATTCGTCTACAGCACACAGCACGTCTAAAGCTCCACAGCACAGTCAGGAGCTTTCTGCCCCTACTGCTTTGGGATGGGTTGAAGGGGACATGAGGGAACCTTCTGGTTCCAAGAAAGTTCTGGTTTCATATCTTGATTAGGGCATTTGTGACATGGGCATAGACAGCAGCTAAAACTCACCAATTATAAGTCCTCTGGGAGGCTGAGGCAGGTAGATTGCCTGAGCTCACGGTTTCCAGAGCAGCCTGAGCCTGAGCAAGAGCAAGACCTCATCTCTAAAAATAGCCAGGCATTATAGTGGGTGCCTGTAGTCCCAGCTACTTGAGAGGCTGAGACAAGAGAATGGCTTAAGCCCAAGAGTTTGAGGTTGCTGTGAGCTATGACACTGCATCACTCTACCAACGCCGACAAACTGAGATTTTATCTAAAAAAAAAAAAAACCTTATATACATAAGATACGAGCATTGAAATATATGTAAATTTTATGCCAGTTTTTAAAATAGGGTCAGAAAGAAATCTGCTTTATAACAACACTTTGGTATGAGAGAACTTAAGCTTAAGTCAAGAAATGCAAAGGCTCCGTGAGGATGAACCATGCCATCGAGTGCCATCGAGCGCTAACGGGGCGGTGGGCTGAAGGACTACAAAAAGCAAAACATCAAGGACAAAGTCACCTCTGGGCAGAGGACATCCCCAGCCACTCTTTGTGATGAGGCCACTTCCTCAGCCATCCTTCATCCAGCCGGTTCCTTTCCTCCCAGCACTTCCAGCCACGGTCCCCAAAGCCAGAGGAGTGAGACTCGCTGGGGAGCACCCCGAGAGGTGCCGGCACAGTGGGTCTGTGTGGGACTGGGTGTCAGGACATGAGATTGCTCCCAGGTGGTTCTGCCAGTGAGACTGGCGGCACCCAGAGGCGGGGAACTTCACTGTCTTCTTCATTTTGTTTTCCCTGCCCCCACATGGTCCCAGTACATAACCAATACTTAATCAATATTTGTGGAATGAAAAGGAAAAACTTAGCTAAGGCAGCACAACAAAGTAGCCAGGAGCTCCAGACTGTGGGGGGCAAGATTCATTTTTTGCTGGCCAGGGGGTGTCATGAGGGGATCAGGCCAACCTGACAAGGAGAGGCTCCAGCTCCTGCCAGCGTGCGTCAGCAGGCTTGGTATCTGCTCTGGTTGGCTGGATGAATCGCCTAGGTGTGAGGTCACAGCATGAGGGACAGACAAGACCAGTCCTGGGGAAGGAAAAGGAGACAGGCTTTACTCTGACAGAAGCGGGAACACCACTCTCTGGGTCTTACTCTCCTGTGTCTAGATCTCAAAAGGTCCAGCCATCCTTGCAAGTGGCCCCGGTGGTGAGGGAAAGTTGGCGCCTGCCTCATGGAGCAGGCTGGGAACCAGATTGGGAGGGCAGACGCTGTTCCAGTCTGGCCTTGGCCATAGGTACATCTGGGTGGAGGAGTGAGGAAAGGGATGGAGAGTGGACAGCGCTTCTGAGGAGGCCAGGACCTTGGGATCATCAGCAGGAGTTAGCAAACACCTCTAAGGGGAAGGTGTGCCCCAGGGGAGAGGATTTGGGCGGGCTCTGTGGGGCCCAAGATGGCTGGTGATTCCACCATCTCCTCCCAGGAACCTGAGTGAACAGATTGCTCTGTAGAGGAAGTGGCACCTGCTCAAATTCACTGAGTGGCTCTGACTCACTGGGGAGGGGGTCAGGTGAGGAGAGAGGGGTGAGCATTCCAGACAGAGGAAATCGCAAAGGTGTAGAGCCAGGGAGCCTTGTGAGTTTGGGGATCTGAGAGCAGCTCACAGGGGGAGAGGGAGCATGCAGACTGAGCAGGGGAAGGGGCCAGAACAAGAGGCTGAGATTAGAAAAGCCTGTTAGGCCAGAGCTGATTAGGAGAGCTGGGGCCTTTTTCTGTTGGAGAGTGAGACCCGCATAGCTATATAAAGTAAGGAGTCAGCATGCACAACTTTTTAATTTTTCACAAACAACTTGATTGATGTATGCTTTACATATACCATAAAATTCACTTTTTTAAAGTCTGCAATTCAGTGATTTTTTTTTAGTAAATTTACCAAGTTGTACAACTGCCTTTACAATTCAGTTAGAAGCATTTTTGTGACCCCCGCAAAGACCCCTCCTGCCCTTTTACAGCTCATCCCCAGGGTCTTCTGCCTCTCGATTTGCCTTTAAATTTTTAAATTTTAAAACAATCGCTTTCTAGCTTTAAATTACCATTTCTTCCTTGGCTTTTGGCTGCAGAGTGAGCTGGATGCTCTGTGCTCTGTCACTGTGGGAAGCACCTATGGTCCATGCCTATGAAACCTACCCACTTCCCATGAAGCTGGAAGTGCCTGAGCTGGGAGCTGGGATAATGGCCCAGAGCACAGGCCTTACCACTTCCCTGGAGAGAGGGCTGGAGCTCCTATATCTTTCCATATACCAACTTGGAAATGACTTAGCAGTTCTGAGACTCCCCCAGGTTACAAAGGAAGGGTGTTAACTGTGGTTTCTCTTATCTTTAAATAACCACTTCCTGTATTAGCCTGGCGTGAAGATGGCGCCAGGCAAACCAACCGTGATCTGCTGGTTCCACCACAGCCAGACAAGGCAGGAGACAGGGGGATGGGCAGCCTCCCTGTGTCTGGAATGCTCCTTCCCGCCTGTCAGGACACAGTAAAATGACATCTAGATGTAAATAAATAGGATAGAAGAATCTCTCTGGGGCCACACCAGGGCAAGATTAGAGGATGTGGTGTTAATCTTCCTCCCATGATGGGCAAGGATGGGGACCCCTCAGGAAGGGTGGGGTGAGCAGGGTCCAGGCTTCACTCTTGTCTTATTGTGTCCAAGTGACCATCCAGTTCAGCTCTGTGCCCTCTCTGGGTATCTACATATGGGAGAAAAGGAATTGGCCATTGTTGGGAGGTACGTTCCCTATATGGATGGCTTAGCAGGTGACTTGTTCTAACTGTGGAGGGCTAGAGAGAGAGGGCTAAAGAGGAATCACTCAGGTGGTGTGGTTTGGTAGAAACTCCCAGAGTAACAGGGAGCCACCAAATAAAAAGGCAAAGACCCAGAGCATTCAGAGTTGGGATGTAGTAAGGGGAAGAGACTGGCATTCAACTGGTATGTGCACAAACTTTTTACCTTTTATTCTTATCCACGTGAGAATCCTACGGGATGTATTAACTAGTAATGTTTGTTTTGCATGTTTTACAAGTATTTACATTACTGGCAAAATCTGCCAGTGTAGCAGCATTATATGGAAATTAAAATTGGATATTTCAGTCTATTTAAAAGCAGTTCTCTGTAAAAGAGAACCTTTAAAATTTTGAATCATTCTCCACCTTCATTTAAATAATTATGACTTTGGAAACAATGTATGTACATATTAAATATTATAGTCAAGGTTGTAGTTTTTTCTTATTCTGGGGCTCCATAGTCTGTCTTTTCTCCTTCTCTTTTCACTTTCACATTCCAAGACAAATTAAGTTTGGATCAGTCCTTTGGAGTTGAGTATAGTTAGTTCCTGGGGGAGGGGAAAACAGAGGAGGGGGGTGATTGGTAAGTTCTCCTAATGCACATGATGTAATAGTACACAGCACACCCCCTGGGTGAAGTACTCAACTACAACTTGAACTTTACCTTAGAGAGTAAACTATGTAACCTAAATATTTGTACCCTCCTATCAATCTGAAATTTAAAATATATATATATAAATTAAAATATATAAATAGTTCCTATAAAGATTTGTCTGCGGATGGCCATCTCCATAGGTTTGTTAAACATACCTCAGCATTAACTTTCATTATTAACTTTCTTGCCTTTCCTCAGAAATCATTTAGGTCTGTGTCCTCTTTCTGAAATTCATTATGTACAAATGAGGGGGAGGAGGAGGAATAGAAGTTAGAAAACGTTAACTGAAAAATAACTATACTATAAATTACAGACCATGGCTTTAAGATCACTTAAGCCTAGGCAACTAGAAAGATGATGAAGCATGAAAAGATAAATAAAATAAAATAATCTACTTTAGATATCAAAGCTACTAAAACATTACCAGGACATCCCTCTCCATAAAGAAGTTTATATTGATGGCTGATGATTTGCAAGTTTCTTCAGGAACCTGACGTGGCAGTTATTAGGAGAAAATATTCAACTATTTTAAAAGATAAGAAAACAGAAAAGAATGCTTTTCTTAAACCAAGAACTATACACAGGTGGTGTTCTATAAGTTTTCACAACTTATACAAATGCTTTTGTTTTATAAAGTTTAGCAAATTCCTTCCAGATAGTGCAAAGTTCAGTTATAGTTATAAGGACGTTGGTTTGAGGCAAATTAAAGCAATGTAAGATTGTTTTAAGGGCAAGGGAAAAATAAACAGTGACTTTACCTGACTGTCAATATTTAGCTAGACTTGAAGTATTTAATGGTTTTGTCCAGGTTCTCGAGTACAGCTACTGCAACCAAAGTCATGAACGTTTTGCCACTGAGAAAGATGAAGGCTGTTCATCCTGCAGTTTTAATTACTCTGACTCTGCAAATACTTTAGGAAAAGTTTCTACAACTCCAAAAAGTCTTTTTAATGCTTAATTTTTTAATAATAAACTTAAAACGCCAATATTGCAAAGTGGTATGGAAGCTGTCTACCAAATTCAAGTGGAGAAAAAGAAGACAGAAATCAGATAGAGGCTGAATTAAGGAAAACTGCCTCAGAAACACTTGTGGTACACTCCCCCTATTCTGCCAAGACCTGATTCACCATGCTTCAGAATAAATCATTCTTCTAATTCTTAAGAACAGTACCTGGCTGGGCACAGTGGCTCATGCCCATAATCCTAGCACTCTGGAAGGCTGAGGCAGGAGGATCGATTGAGCTCAGGTGTTCAAGACCAACCTAAGCAAGAGTGAGACTCTATCTCTACTAAAAATAGAAAAACTAGCCAGACATCATGGCGGGCATATGTAGTAGCAGCTACTTAGCCAGACTGAGGCAGGAAGATCTCTTGAACCCAGGAGTTTGAGGTTGCTGTGAGCAAGGTTGACACCTTGGCACCTTAGCCTCGGGCAACAAAGTAAGACTCTGCCTCAGGAAAAAAAAAAAAGAGAGAGAGTGATTCCTATTTTTCCCTTCTATCTAATTGAGATATTGTACTCCAGAAAGCAAGAATAAAAAAGTATCTGTTTTACAGAACATACACAAAGACACTAGGTAGTTTTGAAATATAAAGGCAGTTAACATTAAGTACAAATAAGAAAAACAAATCATTTTAGTCTTCTACCTAGGGACTTTGCACCCCATATTGCTGATGTGGTCATGTGACCCAGACCCTCCAAACCAGTCAGCTCAGAGCCCTGGGTCACACCAAGGGTAATCTCTCACCAGATGAGACAGTGGAGGGAGAAGGAAGAGAAAGAGGCTTGTTCATTTTGAGAAGGGGTTTGTCCTGGGTTCGAGTCCCAGCTGTGTTGCTCCCTATCTTTGGGAGCTCAGACAGGACTGAAAAAGGAGGTGGCCAAGACATAGCAAGAAAGATTGATCAGAATCAAACTACTAGGAAAGAGACCCTCAAAAGATAAAAGTCCCCAATCTCTCCCCATCCCGCAATGCAAGGAGGAGGGACTGTGAATTACAAGGGTGATGTTCCACTTATGGCATCTCTGCCTTCTGGAGGCCCCATTTGTGAATTTGCAAAAGATGTGAGATGTGGAAGAAGACTGGAGAGGGAAACCCATAGGGGCTGCCACTACCCAGGTAACCTGTATGAAGGGCCAGACAGTTCCTGGTGACAGCTGACCCTGCACTGGAGCCAGTGTTGCCCCTCCTGTAGGACACCCCTGCCAGGCAGAGGTCCCTGGGAGTCCTCCTGCTCATTCTCTCTGAGGAGGTCTGGTTTGCAGAGTTAGTCAGACAAAGAGCCAGTGTCCTGGGGAAAGTTTCAATGATTTGCCCAAGGTCACAACTACTTAAAATTAAAAAAAGCAAAACAAAACAAAACAAAAATCCCACCAATCTCAACATAATCTGAGGTCAGATTCCCCAGGAAATGCTGTGGTGACTGAATGATGCAAATAAGTCTGATAAGGAGATTGAAATTAAATAAGAATCTGGGGAAATTCACACAAGAAAATACTGAGAGGAAAAGGGTTTAGCTGTTCCCACTGTCACCACCCTTAAATGACAGGTTTGGTCTGAAAAAAGGAACAACCTCAAATTTAATAATAATAACTAATATTCATTAAATATTTACTGCAAGCAGACACCAATCTCCTAGCTGTACATGCCATAACTCATTTAAATATACATCTATTTAAAACAACATTAATAGAAGTTATAAGAAGGTATCTGCTTCCAAAACCAGATTAACAGCCCTAGTTAGTGTTGCAACAAGCAAGGTGATATTAGCACAGCATGTGGTGTTTACTGGACTTAATGCTGTGCTCATGCTTATGTTGGGAGATCTGTGTCCAGGAAGGATCTGGGGCTCCAGACAGTTATTGGAGACACTCCGGGATTCATTACCCACCAGGAAGAAAGGCCTACAATCTTTCTACCATGATACCACTGTAGCAATCTGCACACTGGTTGAACACCAGCCCTGCTGGCGGGCATCAATCCTGACTCACCTTTCCTTTCTTAGAAAACATTGTCACATATCACCTTCTTGGGTGGAACCCATATGCTTCATAAACACAGGGCATACCACCTTATCTCTTCCTGCCTGGAAATGTGATGTGTCCTCTCTCTAGAAGCAGCCCTGCTTGTTTTCCCAGGACATGCAGATCCCTGTGTAAGACTCAGGTCTTTTCCGTAAATAGAGGTAGAGCTTAAAAGTTATTATGAAGGAAAGGGCTTCTCTCTGTATCATGAAAGGATGGTGCAAAGAGCCGGTCTCTCTCAGAACTTTTCCTTGTGCACCCCTCTCTCCTCTTGATCTCACCCAGAGGAAGAGTTGTGTTTTTTCAAAAAGGCCGAACCTAACTGAGCCTGTATAAAAATATCGTATGAGTTATGGTATACAAACATGAAACAATCTTATCCTTTTTTTAATTAAATCATAGCTGTGTACATTAATGCAATCATGGGATGGGATACAATGTGCTGCTTTTATACACAATTTGAAATATTTTCATCAAACTGGTTAACATAGCCTTCACAGCATTTCTTAGTTATTGTGTTTAGACATTTATATTCTACACCTAGTAAATTTCACATGTACCCTTGTAAGATGCACCATAGGTGTGGTCCCAACTATTAACCTCCCTCCACCCATCCTCCCCTTCCTCTACCCTTTCCCCTTCTTCTTGGGCAATAATTGGGTTATAGCTTTCATAAGAAAACTATAAATTGGAAACCATCTTATCTTAAAACCTGGTTGGCAAAGCATCTCCTAAAGATCCTGGAACTCATGTGGGCAAGAGGGAGGAGTTACAGTATTTCTTATTTGGTATCTAATCCCAAGGAGAGTATTTCTGGTGATCACTGAACTCTGTGCATGGAAACAGAGTCCTGAGCCCTAATGGTCAGCACTGATATGCCCCAAATGGCCAGCTGAGTACATGTAGGTTGGGCAACAATTTGCTCTTTTTTGTTCTAGCATTCATCAGTTCTTTAAATGGACACTCTATGGTTAATATCAGTGTTAGTTATGAACACCAGTGTTGATTAATGAATAATAGTGTTTAAAACAAAATGAGCAATCCAGGACGCCCGACAGTGGCTGCTGGGCTCACCACCATCCCGTTGTGCCTACATCCTCTCTATCACAGGTAAAGCTCTGGTTCTCATAGCTACAGCCACTTGGATCACTGTCACTCACTGTGGTCACCACAATGGAGGTGCCAGTCTCTACCCTCACCATCAGCTCGGCACCATGGCTCAGGTCAATGGCAGTCACCTCTATAGCAACTGCAGCCACTGGGCATCATCAGAGCCACCTCGGCAGTTGTCAGTGGGCAGTTGAGGTTTCAGGCATTCTTTCAATATGTCCAATGTGGGATAAAGAAGTGGAGCCATCTGACTGAGGAAGCCAACTAAAGCATGAAAAGAGCACAAAGGGGCTGTGAGAATGTGACATCAAGACATATGTGTCATTACCAAGGCACTTCGAAGCCTTGAGGTTCCTGGTGGTACTGCAGACACCAAACATGCCTGAGGGGGAGGGACATAGGGGTGGGATGATGAAAAGGGGTGAAGAGGTAGAACATGGCAATGGGGGAGCAGAGTTTGCCTGAAACTCTCCATATTGCCTTTGATGGCTTTCACTTTGTAATCAAGGATTTTCTGTTTTCAAGTATGCATGCTGACTTTTTCAACAAAGATAAAGATTTAGGCCAGGTGTGGTGGCTCACACCTGTAATCCTAGCGCTCCTGGAGGCCAAGAAGGGCAGATTGCTTGAAATCATGAGTTTGAGACCAGCCTGAGAGAGAGCGAGACCCCCCGTCTCTAAAAAAAGAAAAAAACATAGCCAGGCATTTGTGGCAGGCACCTATAGTCCCAGCTACTTGGGAGGCTGAGGCAAAAAGATCACTTGAGCCCAAGAGGTCGAGGTTGCTGTGAGCTATGACACCACTGGCATTCTACCCAGGGTGACAGAGTGAGACTCTGTCTTAAAAAAAGATAAAGATTTCAGCCTTGTCTATGGTGGTTGAGCATTCAGTTAATGCTATATGTAATAGGTTGACTTGTCCCCTGAAAAATTCATAAGTCTTAATCCTTAGCACCTCAGGAGGTTAATCTTATTTGAGATATTATCTTTATAAAGGTTATCAAGTCAAAATGATGTTACCAGGGTAGGTCCTAATCTGACTAGTGTCCTTATTTCTTAAAAGGTGTGGGGGAGAATTTGGAGACAGACATGCACACAGGAAGGATACCAAGTAAAGGTGAACGCAAATTGAGGTGATGCTTCCTTACCACATGCAGAAGTGAATACAGGAGATGAAGTAAAAAGAAACCATGTTGTTATTAAATCAGAAAGAAAAAAAAACAAGTGCAAGTGTTAAAGAGGGAACTGCTTGAAGAAATAAAAAAGAAGCCAAAACTTGAAGAAGAGAAAGTTGAAGGAAAATATGATCCAGAGCAATGATGTCAATGACTTTCCAGCATGGCTACACATTGGGTTCACCTAGGAACATAACTATGAAAGAGGCTTTAAACGCTCTTTTTAAAAATTTTATTTATGGGCAGTACCTGTGGCTCAAAGGAGTAGGGTGCCAGTCCCATATGCTGGAGGGGGCGGGTTCAAACCCAGCCCCAGCTAAAAACTGCATATAT